>NC_056725.1:470871215-470906215 GCF_019279795.1 Protopterus annectens
ATCTTCAGTGCAGCCCAACAGCATTTCAGATGTATCACCCTAGCTCCTCTGAAAGAATGTCATTGCACAATCCTAGCTAAAACAAAGTGACTGCCAATAAAGTAGATAAGTACTTTATTAGTTTTCTCTAACATGCAAATAAATAAATGTAGGAACTTGCTTTCTTTTTACCAGTAGTCTGAGAAAGTGGACTCGCATCTATATCCTTAGATCTCATTTAGTTCCTACCCCCATTTTAGTGTCCCTCTAGGAAAAGGAAGACTTTCTGCAGACTCCTGCATTTGGGAAGGTTCACAACAAAAACTTAAACCTATGTACAACTTCTCCAATGTACACAGTTCAAAAAATATGTTTTCAAAGAAGCCCACTGCACCTGTTTAAGGAATGGTTGTATCACATGTAATAAAACATACTGCTATTTCTTCTCTTCATCTCTTTTGCTCAAGATTTTCCTTGACTTAAATCCACAGCACACTACTAATTTCCAGCTCTCTGTTTTACTCTGGCTCATTGTTCCTTTTTCACTAAGTAACACCTACTATTTCTTCTGTCTCCTACTCACTGTAATTCTCATCTCATTTTCCACCTACTTCACCTTCTGTCTACTTTTGTAAATATTGTAAATGAAATTACTTAATTTTTTTTCTTTATCTACTGGGTGATTATGCAAGAATTAATAAAACTAAATAATCCATTTTTACTACTCTCTAATACTTGCATTTTTCTTTTTCCATTTTATCCATTTATTACTCTATGTAATTCTTGTTTGTCTTTGTAATTTTTTTTTTTTGCATTTTTATGTACTCCTGGGCTGAATCAGAAATGGTTCACTTGGATCAGCATTTTATTCCGGTTTACAAATGAAAATGAATAAATCAAAAGGGTACAAGTACAGAGTAACTACAGTTATGTTTAAAATAACCCCCAGCCATACTGAACAAGATTAGCATGTTAAGGCAGAAAACAAGTGACTGTTTACATAAGACAACAGTGCAAACCTGCTGCATTGCTCTGCAGACCACAATGCACTCAAACAATGCAGGACAATCAGTCTTATACATCAACAAAACTGTGGCAGGATACATCTCAAACAATCTAGTACATTTCAGCAGATCTCATTTAATAGATGTAAATGAAGTATTGTATCCAGTAACGTACATGCATCTGTGAATCGCTCCTGAGTCCTGACCATGACTGTGGAGTACTCCGTACTGCCCTTTCTAAGTTTCAGAGCACAGGAATTAAAACTTTGGGTCTTGCTAAACCTAGTCAGTCACATTTGTGTTAGGATTTAGGGTCAGTACTTGCCATTGATGCGCAGGATGGCGGGTTTTACATTTGCATGTAAATGTAGCAATGTGAATGCAGAACCTTGAGGGAATGGCTACATGAGATATGTAGCCAGAGGCAATGGTCATGTTGGGATGCAGCTTCTGTTCTGTTAGTCGACTAGCTTCTAAATCTTGTGAGATCATCTTGATCACATCCCAGAGACTGTATTCTTGGTGGAAAGAAGACTGTGATCCTTGAAAACAGGAGTCTTAGTTAATTCTATGAAGATAAAACCTGTGATCATCTGTGTTTATTGTAACATAATTATCATCAGGCCTGTCCTAAGTCCATGTTAAACAGGGGCAAGTTTGTTTTCCAAATACTTTAGAGAAAAGACTTGGTGTGTGGTAAACTGTATATTTATAGCATGTTTGCACTGTATCTTTTACACAGAGGTAGTACCGCCACTTGCTTCCAAATGTGTGCAATCTTCCTCCTTCACACATTTGGTAATGATGGTTGTAATAGGTTTTGCCACTGTAGGGGCCAGCACTGTATAACATTCAGGCAGTGGGCTACCAAAATATGGAAGTTCCATGATTTTTTATCTTAGTCAGCAGTTGCTGTAATAGGCTGACTGATACTGGATGGAAGCAGCTTAATCCTTAATCTTTTACTTACCCTAAATTGCTGCTTTGCTTGAATTAATCTCAACAACACATTACTTATTAATTAATTTATTGACCAAACCAAACTGAAGAACTATAAGGAGAAGTTATATGTGCATTTTAATCTCTGCTTTATCTTAATGAGGATTTCACCTTTTGTGTCTTCCGAATTTGGGGATATGGGTTGTGGCTTAAAAGTGTCCATTTTGGGTCAGTCCTCTTAGTTAACAAATGAATAGATGAAAAATAAACAAGGAAGAGTAAATTAGGGGCAGAATACAATAGTCAAGATTTGTCAGGGAGAGGTGGAATGGAACAATTCAGCACATGAGACTCTCTCAAGAAGAAAATGCAGAAAGAAGGAGATTTGGAGAAAGGGTGACATTGCATTCCATAATGAAAACAAAAATCATTGCACTTGAAATCAGCACAACCAAAACTGAAAGTTGACAGATATGGATTATACTGCCTGAATGTTGAGAAATCATGCAGAGCTGCCTGGTCCCATTATGCTTTCTGAAGTCATAACAGCACCACATAGAGTCTTCTGAAGGTGGTGCCCATCAGTGCAGTCAATCCATCACTATGCCTGCAGAGTGTGCCTTACAGCACCCCCTAGAAGTAGGTTCCATGTGCACTGTCTAGCCACAGTATGAGCACTGTACACTAGCTGCTTGTGGAGTAGCCACTTTAATGTGCGCAGAAACTTAATGTATGTGTGCGTAGCTGTATGGACCAGGGATTACTTAAATATCATTGCCAGGTAGAGCTGTGAAGATATCTATTTGTAAATATTAATGTGGTTCACTAGAGAACCTTGGAACATTTGTATTTATTTTGGCATTTAAGGATACTTCAGAATCGTAACAGATTACCTGCATTTTGTATACTACTCTATGATGGCCACTGGTTGCCATTTGCCCTTGTGCTATACCAAGCAGTTTTTCACTGTCTGGGGTGAGATAAAGAGCCACTGCTCCAGACTATCCATGACATATGTAGGTCCCTGAAACACTGCATGCACCAAGGCTGTACACATGTTGTTTGGACATATGCATATGCAATGGTTGCACATGGCTCAAAGTTGTGAGATGCATGTGAGTGTCTGACTACCACTTAAATGCATTGTATTTATTTTGTATTTTTGTAAGACAAAGATAGTAAGTGGCAAATGCAATCAAGAGCTGTCTGGTAACATGTGGCATGTGCAGTCCGTCAAGAGGTGCTGATGCAGGCAGTACAGCCCCTGTAGCAAGACATTGATAAGTTACGGCAGGAGACTAAGCCCAATGGTGTCTTAACTGATCAGACCTACTAGGCCATTTCTGATATCCAGTATGAATTACACTGTTATGGCCAGTTCAAGCAGACAATTCTACAAACATGGAGCAATATAAATTACCTCTTCCTAGTAATGGTGGGCATGCAGAATATATTGTTAATGAAACTGAACTGCACTGGTGTGAAACAGGAGGTGCCAATTCAGCTACTTGCTGTCAGGCCAGGAACAAGCTTGGCAGTCCATTTCTCCAGGCTGCACTGTACCAAGCAGCTAGCACCATCTAAGTCCAGCAGGGGTAAGGGAAGATTATACCATTGATACTGTCTGGATGAGACCATCCTCACCTGAGTATAACTGACCAGCCTTCAGAACACTCCCTGCTGTCAATGTCAGGTCATGGTATGGGGGACATAACTGCCATCACTTCCTGTTCTGCCACCAGCAAGAATTTTTCCATACACATTTAAGGTAACTACCGAATATGCTACTATCCACTGGGACATTTCAGAGGGTGTTGGAAATGCAATGGATCAAGACAGGGTGTCAAAGGTGGGAAGGACAAGCCAGAGATCAGTATCATAACCAAGGAAGATTAGCCAGTGATAATAGAGGTGTGTAGGTATATTTGCATTTTGTCTCATATTATATATGACTATTTTTCTGATACTTACCTCTGCTGAGTACTTCTTTCTTATAGGCCTGTGCCCTGACTGAGGTGTTATAATGTACTTCTATGTTTTTTTACTTATGTTTTGTATAGATATTGTCTAGTTGACACTGCATAAGCAACAGGTAGGACTTACTACTAAAGTTGATTCCCATGATGGTATATGCTTCATTGTGTGATACTGGTTTGCCATCAACGTGATTCCAGAATGTGTCTGTAAACTGTGTTACAGCCAGTGTGTGTGTGTGTGTGTGTGTGTGTGTGTGTGTGTGTACGTGACACTACTTCTTAATGCACATGCATGTATATCTCACTGGCCTGCACCATGACAATTTCTACTTCCTTTGCTGCTGCTTCATATTTGCTGCCACAGCACATTAACAGTATTTGTGACATTTGTGACAATGCACCATACAGCATATTGTCACTGGTGCACAGGGTTAGAAAACTCTGCTCTACTATAGTAAGTTGTACACTAACAGGAATGAGGTGGATTGCACTCTTACAAATCATCGCATTGCTGTATGTCACACCTGTGTCATGTCTTATCATGTTTTCTATATGGCACATTCCACTTTCATGTTTGAATGTGTCCTTAAGACTAAGGTACATATATCACAGACACCAAATCAGAATGATATTCATGGGGGGTATGGAGTTGCTTGATTTGTGCCATTGTGACATTCACTGTTTTGGCATGCTTGTACAGAACACACATCTGCATGTATTGACTGACATTTTAGCTATGCCAGAGAAACAGCTGTAATTACAGGCTTATGGATCAGTGTGTCAAATAGCCAGGTGTGCAGATTATCGGCTCATATTTGGGTTGCACCTCTTCAAACTGGTGTTTTTTCTAATGAGAACTGTTCTCATTAATATATATGTGGCACCCTAAGCACTGTGTTGCCCTGTGCTTGATTCAGCTGGCTTGTGGCATTTATACTGAATACTGTCTGAAACTTGCACGTCTGAGTATGTATTATACTTTTACTGTCCAACATAACGAATGCCATTGTTTTTGGATTCTGACCATTGTTAGCAGGATAACAAAATGTAGTAATCTTTATTTTTTATGTCCTCTTTTATTTCTTATGTTCTGACTTACTTAAGGAAATCCAGGAGTACACATACAAAAGTTAAAGAATGCTAAATAGTTTCACTAAAAAAACTGAATGCTGCCTTCCATCGTAAGGCCGAGGAGAACAAGCCAGCATAACTCTATGAGCCGTTGAAAGCCAAATTCAAGCCAAGCCAGCTTCAACTGTAACATGTTGCTCAGCGTATGTACTTCTGTTCCCAATGTGTACATTTTTGCATGATGTAATCTTATGTTCTGGCTTGTCTCCATTCCGCTTGGCACCTATTTACAGGATCAATGAAGTAAGAGTGATTGAAGGCTGAACAGTACAGGACAAAATAAAGACATTTAAGGCAGATAAGAAATGCACATCTAAATAGTAGTATTTCTACATTGTAAATATTTTATAATATAATGATCATATGGAGTGAGTGTGCCTGGCAGTTGCAGTCATGTAAATTAAGTTTTGTTACTCTGTAAAATAACACATGGTGGTGGCATATTTATGGAGCAGTCTGGGCAGCCAGTTATATGAAATGTTAAAGCAAATGTTGGAAATATACAATATTAGCTTGTATTAGAAGATAAAATACATCCTAAAAATTTGAGTTTTTTTTAAATATTTCTGGACTAGAATCTTAGCATTCTGTCTTTTTCTGATGTTGCTTGTGGAAACAGAGGACATGTTAATTCCAGACTTAAAATGCAAAGCTGCACTGTGAATTCAAAGTTTAATTTCAAGAAATGGATTAGCTGGTTAAAGTCAGAGAAATTGTGGTTACTGCATTAAGCAGTTTCACTGTAGAAATCACTGTGATGTAAAGACAACGTTACAGGGCTGCATTCATCTAATTAACTTCAGTCCAATTAGCTTTGTGGTTTTCAATAATTCTGGACCTATTACTCGTTTTATTTTTATGATCAGAAGAACAGAAATCATTAATATTTTCACATCTAATAGAAAAGCAGTTTCATATTATGTATATTTTAAACGTGCATTAACTGACTAAGCTTACTAGACATAAGTGCTATTTTCAGGAATGACCACAGAGCACTGTCTGAGACATTACTTGTCCAGAGTTGGTCAGTGTGCAAACAGAAGCAGAGACTGAGGAAATCAAACTCAGGATTACACGATGAAACTCATTAGCAGCTTACAATCATAACTCCCTGTGAAATAATGCCATAGTTATTATAAATCACAAAATCTTTTATGACCTGGATCTAACACAGGAGCTACTCCATTCTGAAGAAGGGACTATATGGCTCATAATGGAGTAAAATATTGAAATCTATCAGAATTATAAAGGTGTTTGGTAGCAACATGGCATAGAAGGATAAAACACACAACTATTTGCCAGATGATCTAGCATTCGCTAGTTGACTAAGATACTGGAAGAAACATCAGAGGGAGTTAGGAGTGACTGGTCAACAGTGGCTGAGCCATCTCATAGAAAGGAATGTAACTAGGTCCACTATTGTACTGATTTGCAGCAGAGGTCAGAGTTCAAGATTTCATCCTGATGAGGCTGTTTTAGCAGAACTGGTTGTATTGCATCAGTTACTGCTACTGAATAAACTAGTTGCGGTGTACCGAGTGCTGCAGGTGGCTAGTTTCATCACTGGGTTTTGAACATGCACTTGCATTCACTTGACTTGCTAGTGTTTGGATTGTTTAATACTTTGCTGTCATTATTTGAAGATTATATCAAATTACATTACACTGGAAAAGCCCCTGAAATGATTTAGAACTCTTACCCATGTTGACAATGGCTTTGGCCTTGTAGCTCCGGATGACATATATGATTGGGGTGTGGGTAGATTGGGATGGGGTGAACTGTGATGGGTCAAGACTTTAAGGGTTGCATAGGCAGTGTGGGAAATAGAAATCGGCTGCTTTCTTCATTTGGCAGATAGAGATAATAACACTGCTAACAGTTTTCTTTATTTTAATTAAAAAGGGGTCTTTATTTAAAACCAACAAAGGTGCTTTGGAATGGAAAACAAAATGTATAAACAAACAAATGTTCCATTCAGAATGTACCAAAGAAAATAAAGACTGAGGGTTTCATTTTAAGTGCTTTCGTTCCTTATTGTAACAGAATTTCTTCAGAATAAATAAATTAACAACCCTCCTCCATTTATATACCAAGAAATCCTATGACAAATCATCATCAATTAATTAGCATATAAACTCAATATAAAATACCATTTATTTAAAATGGAAAACATTTTTTAAAAAAGTTGATTATGTAAATATATAAATGTTAATTATGTAAATATATAAACCTAAAATACAAAACCAATGTAAATCAATGTTATAGCCTTTGTGCTAATAAAAAAAATTATATTAATATGCTCATTTAATCCAGGTCTTTTACCAGAAGTTAACCTCCTGAGTTGCCATTCTGTTTCTTTGCATTCTAATAGTGTATTAAAATCACCACTGAAATTAACAACTTGAACATTATCAAAAATAAAAAATGTAAACTTCCGAACACTCTGTTGCATGTTTAGCCACAACGTTACTGAGGTGACATTTTTTAATGGTTGTAATGTGTTCATATATTTTAGAAAGCTTTCTGATGGTCTGACCTACATAAAAACAATTGCAGGTTTCACAGAGGGCTATATATACTATACTGCAAGAATTCCAATCAAAATGGCTTTTAGCCCAAACTTCTTTATGAAGACCTTTAATAAAAACAAAAGCTGTATCTGTAACATATCTGCAAAATTTGCATTTATTGCACTTAAATGTCCTTATAGTGTTAACATCTCTGTTAACTGGCTTACCTGACCTTTCTAATATTGATCTTATGCTATTATTACTTCTATAAGTAAATACCAGCCTATTTCCTAACACTTCAGTCAGGTCTGTATTACCCATAGTAATTTTCCAATTTTCATTCAAGATGTCTTTTATTATTCCCATATATTTAAAAATTGGCAGAGGAAATGTCCTATTGAAATTATAATTTTGTGCTTTGCTTTGTTTCAAAGTTATGTGAGCAGTTTTCAAAATAGGTTTAACTTTATATTCCCACTTAAATTATATTTCTGTTTTAATTATCTCTGTAAAGTCTTTATTATAACCTCTATTTAAAAATAATTTTGTAAAATTGTTTGCTTCAGATAAATATACTTCATCCTCACTAATTCTACTAAGTCTGATAAACTGACCTCTCACAATATTTCTTTTCACATGCATAAGATGTTTACTTTGTGCAGATAACTGTTAACAAAGGTGTCCTTCCTGAAAATGTTACTTTCAAAACTTTTTGTATTCAGATTTAAATTTAATGTTAAATCAAGAAAGTTCACCAATGAACCTTTACTACACAAAGTAAACTTCAAAAAGTCAGTCCTAAGGTTTAATTCATTAAAAAAATAAATCAAACTCCTGCCATGTACCTCCCCAGTAAAAAAATCTATAAAGCACATTTAAAAACACTTTGTTAAACAGGATATGTGTTTCAAATGTTTTTCTTTTGACCAGGTCATAACCAGATTTGCAAACACAGGTGCAGCTCTAGCACCCATAGCCACTCCTTTAATCTGTTTAAAATATTTATTTGCAAATGACAAATAATTGTTTTCTAGAACAATTTTAATTAAAATACATATTGTATTTAAATGTATGTTTTCAAAGTCTGTAAATTTAGATAAACAATTGCTAACAAATACAATTCCAAGTTCCTGGTCAATACTGGTATATAATGCTGTGGCAGGTAAAGTTACCAAAAATCCTTGACTGGCTGTAAATTCATAATTACTTAACAATTGTAGTAAGTGCCATGAATCTCTAAGATAAAATTCTGAATTTTGTACAATTGGGTTTAACACTTTGTCTAAATAGATAGAAATAGTTTCAGTTCTATAAAAATCAGCTGCCACAATTGGCCTAAAAGTTGGCTTAGCTTTCTCTTTGTGAATTTTGGGATTACCAAAACTTTTGGACATTTTTGGGCAGTCTACCTTAAAAGGTTCATAGGGCCCATGAGTGATATAACCTTGAATAACTAAATTATAAAGCAATCTATGCTGGAAAAACACTTAAAATATCATGAAAATTGTTATACAGAAGTTAACAATCATGATAATGTAAATCAAACATAGCTTGATTATAATCATTAACTTTCATAATTATAATCTCATTGCCTTTGTTGGCTTTCATGACATGAATCTGTCAGCTGTTAAACTAAACAATGCTTTCCTTTCACAGTCAGTCAAATTAAAAAGACTTACTACTATTGCTTTTATGTAACTTTTGTCTCAATTTGTATTCAAGCACATCATTAAAAACTTGTAATGCTGAATTTAATATTTGAGTATAAGTACCATGTTTTTAAACACTTTGTCATTAGATGAAAAATGTGGAACATCATACAAAGTGTAATATAAATTCAACTTATGAATCTACAATTTAAGATCTATCAATACTTTAGTTAAATTTACTTTTTGAGAAGGTATAAAAGAAAAATCTTTTTCAAGGACTGACTTATAATTTTCAATTAGTTCAAAACCACTTAAATTCAAGATAGTAACAGAATCAATTAGCTTTTCTTCCCCTTTCCTTGCAGTTTTCCTTTTTGATGCTGAGTCCCTGTTGAAACTGGACTGCTGACAGAAAAAGAGCTAGAGGAGGAAGTAGAGGCAATAACTTTGTGTATTTGCTGAATACACCAAATTGCCTTTCTCCTGAGAAACTTCAGAATGATCAGTCATATCTTTAAATTGTTCCGTTGTTCCATTGGATCAAAAAGTTTTGATTATAATTCACAGACTTATTATCAAAAGCTTTTGTTTTAACTGGGTATGCAGAACCATTCTCACACACTTGTGCTTCTCTTATAAGCTTCTTTTCTTTCCTGCTCTGTTAACTGGCTTACCTGGCCTTTCTATTAATTTTGGCTGAAATACCATTGTATAGGGTAATGCAGGCATAAAACAAAGCATCTTGTTTTATGTTATTGTTCATAGATTCATAGGTTCATAGGTAGGTACTAGGCTATCTGCCCAAGGACGTTTATAAGCCTAGCCAGAGTGTGTCGGCTTTCGCCGCCCCATTGATTAATTAACTGAGCCTCTGTCAAGCACAGCCAATGAAGTGATCCCAGGGATGTACTTTCTGTTACCCATCCACTCGTCAAGGCTTCTCTTGAAGAGTGTTAGTGAGGGGCTCTGCCTAATGTAGCTAGGAATTTTGTTCCAAAGCATGGGAAGTCTCTGTGACAGGAATCTATCCCTCCAGCATGTTCTATCTATTGTTGTGGCGAGGTTTAGCTCACTAGAGCACGTGGCTCACAGTGACTTGGATTTCTTTAGGTGGAGCATGTCCATCAATTCTGAGTTGGACATGGCTTTGTAAGTCAGGCAGAGATCACCTCTTTGTAAGCGATATACCACTGAGAACAGCCGGAGTTTTTTCAGTCGGGCTTCATAGGACATATGTTTGAGGCCAGTAATCCTCTTGGTGAGGTGCTTTTGTGGTCTTTCAAGCTGTTGGAAGTGTCTTGTGAGGTACATCCCAAATGGGGCATTGTACTCTATGATGGGTCTGATGAGTGACGAGTAGAGGGGCACTATAACCTCTTTATTTCTAGATGCGAACCCCTTAGTAATTAGATGGGCCACATAGAAGGATTTCCTAACTACTTTGGCAATATGATTGTCAAAGGAGAGATTACTATCTACCTGAGTCCCCAGATCTCTTATTACCTCTTCTGTATTAAGGGGGCTGCCTCCCATGTGGTAATTCGTGGGTGCTTTGTTTTTCCCAAACGGGTTGACTATGCATTTTTTGGCATATAGCTTGAGGCCATGACTTTGACACCAGGTGTCTGTCTCAGTAAGGCCTTTTTGGAGGATGTCCCTGTCAGCCAGAGAGTCAATTAAGGCTCCCAGTTTGCAGTCATAGGCGAACTTGGTTAGCCATAGTCCTCCTGTGTTTGCCTGTATGTCTGAGAAATATATGCAGAACAGTAGGGGTCCCAGAACTGAGCCTTGCGGGACACCACTTGTGACTGGTTTAGAGTCAGACCTGGAGCCCGCTATTCATACCGTGTGAGTTCTGTCTGTAAGCCAGTTGGCAACCCATCTTGTGATGTAGGGGTTTATGTTCAGGCTGGTGAGTTTTTCTATAATACCAGAGTGAGGAATGGTGTCGAATGCCTTGGCGAGATCAAGGTAGGCTGTGTGAACCACCTTTCCCTCGTCTAAGGCCTTGGTAACTGTCTCAAAGAAGTCAACTAGGTTTAGTAGGCATGATCTGCCCTTAACAAAGCTGAACTGGGTCGGGTCAAGTGTTTGGAAGTTCCCAATGTCTTTGTTAATGAGTTCCATGATGATGCGCTCCATAGCCTTGTGACCCCTCCTTTGTGGAGCGGAATAACCATTGCTGTGCACCATTCTATGGGCACGTAGCCTGTGAAGAGTCTGAGGTTGAACAGCATGTTTAGGTGGGGGGTTAGTTCGTTCTGTAGTGCGTGCAAGACGCAGCCTGGGACACCATCTGGCCCCATTGATGCTGTGTTTCTGGCTTTTGAAAGGGCTGTTTTCACCTGTGCTTCTGTGATTTCCGGGACACTACACTTTTCCGGTATTGTTGTGGGCCCTTTTGAAGGTGAGAGGGAGGTGAAGTTTGCACTGAATCTATCTGCCAGTATGTTGGCAATATCAGTAGGTTCAGTATATTTTGTGCTATTTTGCACTATCTCAGAGCATATCTGCGAGTTGCCACTTAGATTCTTGACATAGCTAAAGAAGGCTTTGTGGTTATCTTTCGAATCCTTGGCTATTTTTCTTTCGAAGTTAGCCTTGGATGATTTTATGAGGAACCTTAGTTTCTTACTGATACTGATCAGGGATGTCTTTCCTTCTTGGGATTTGCTTTTTTTCTGAACTAGTTTCCTCCTTTTGCTGTATAACCTGTTTATGGCAGGGGTCCACCAGACTGGTTTCCTTCTCTTAGGGGAGTGAGTCTTGATTTTGCTAGGGATAGCATGATCCATGCATCATTGTAGGTGCTCATAGAGTGCAATTGTAAAGGATTCTGCATCTTGGGTAGTGTTATCCTTTAGTGTGGGGTCTGTGAAACTTACCACCTCTGCCTTAAGTAAGGTGAAGTTTGCTTTAGAAAAGTTTTTCACTGTGGTTTCCTTGGTTGGGGGTCGTGGTGGGGTGTGGACATCCAGGGTGATTAGTTTATGGTCTGATCTAACCAGTGAAGGGATGACCTCTGGTATGGAGCACCTGTCACCCATGTTGGTGATGACCAGGTCCAATATGTTGTGGCCTTTGGTAGGGGAGTTTACCAGCTGATCCAGGGAATTTGAGTTGATAAATTCCGGGAAGCGCTGAGCCTGGGAGTTTGTACTCAAGCAGTTTTCCCAGTTAATGGCAGGGTAATTGAAATCTCCCAAGATCAGGGTGTTCGGTAGGACCTTCATGTTTTCCAGTGTCTCCAGAAAGGTGGAGTGGTGGTCCTGGGTCATGGAGGGTGATCTGTAGCAGGCCACAATTTGCATTGCAGATTTGCCCGATGTTAGTTGCACATGGATGATCTCAGAGGTATCATGCTGCGCCACTAACCTGGAGGTGTGGATATCCTTGATGAATATGGATACACCCCCTCCTTTTGTGTTTCAGTCCATGTTCTGTGGCTGAAATGTGTGGTATGAGTTGTAGCCCAGTAGTGCTGGAGTGCTCTCTGGAGCCTTGAACCAGGTTTCAGTTACTGCACAGATGTCAACGTTCTCCATACTTAGGAGTGCTTCGAGCACATGCATTTTGATATTTAAACTCCTGGCGTTGAGTAGCATAACCTTCAATTTTTTACTTGTGCTGTTTACGGAGGTGGGTTTGAATTTTGAGCCTTGCCTAAAAAAGGCACTATGGGGGCAGCAAGAGCCTTGGCCAGTATTCGAAAGCCAAGGGGTGACAGGTGCAAGCCATCTCTTGCGAAGCAACACAGCTTGTCGAGCATGTCATCCCAGGCTGACAGACACTGGATCCCCTTTGAATGACACCTGAAGCTTAGCCAATTGTTGAAATTGATAATTTTTTCTTTATACTGAGGTGTCATTCTTGGTGAGGGCAGGATGCTACTCAGGGTCAGGGTCTTACCCACCTGGGCTACATGATCAGAGAGCTCTTCCATGTCTCTTTTCATGTAGTCCAGGGAGGTATGGCTCAGGTCACTCACAGCAACATGAACAATGACAGAGTCATATTTGTACTTTTTCTGGAGTGACCTGAGTGCTTGTGTTATGTGGCAGATTCTGGCTACCGACAGGCAGCTAACAGTAACCTTCTCCTTGTCCAGCCTAGTGAATGGGGCGTCAGTGTGCCTGACTATTGAGTCACCTATTACTAGTGTGTTAGGTATATTATTTTGCCTTAAGGGTTGTGATTGTGCGGCACATTGATTTTGTGTTTTATGTGTTGTCTGGTTTGTGACGGGAGGTGCAGGTTTTGTGGGTATCTGCTTTGGAGCTCTCTGATGCTTTTGCAGGTTTTTATTTAGAGCCTCCAAGTATGATTTTGTATATTTATGTGTATTTTTTGCCATTGCTGGTTTAGTAGGTCTATGTGAGGCTGGAGGTGTGGTGCAAGTGTTAACCTTCTCCTCATGACTGTCTGTTCCAGTCTTGGGTGGAGATACCTTAGCCTCCAGTTTGGCTGTATAATTGCATCTCTCACATATGTTAGTGTTTTGTGGTAGGATGAGAGGGCTGTCTGTGTACATGAGACAGTTGTAACATTGCCTCAGGATACCCAGATTCACCAACTGGACTGAGTACACCTGAAGTTGCCCTTTGGTCATGCCTGAATAGTAGGGTGAGCTGCTTGGTTGGTGAGGGGTGGATAAAGAGCCTTGCCCTGCTGGGCAGTCAAGTGTCGGGGTATATTAGTGCTTGCTATTAGGTCTGAGCAAGTGCTGGACTGTAGGATGCTTTTTGAGTGCTTAGGTTGAGAGTTAGACTAATTTCAAGTGAAAAACTGAAGAGGAGACTTAGTGGAGCCAGGAATAATTTAACCCTAGCTAACTGGTGCTGCCCGGCGCACAAAACCATGCAACGCATTTTTTTAAACTACTAACTTCTGGGCTGGAACCACTCCTCTAGGGACAGATGGCTGCTCAAAGTTCCCCTCTCTCACAGGTGAACAGGGGAACTTCCCTCTATCCAAGTAAGGTATGGGCAACTCAGAAACTTGTAACACAGCCCTGAATTCAGCACTAGCCTGAAAACTGGACTATACTAGCTTAGAAAGGCGGGAAACAAGAAATTTATTTATTTATTTTTTTAAAGATAATTCTTGCAAAACGCTGTTAACTTTACTTTGATAATCAGCAATAAGCAGTTTTAACATTTCAAATCCAGTTCTATTGAATAAAGTAAGTTGAAATACAAACTGCCTCCTCGTTTGACTCTGGAAATGTGAACAACTGCAAACCGAATGGAACTTGTTCAATACTAAGCCAGTGTTCTAAACAGCAAATCTCACATTGCCAGTTTTTGAGCTTAATAATTTTCTTTTCTAAGTCATTAATTGCACTTTTACAATACTGATCCGAACGCCAGCTCTTTTGGCCAAATGAGGTGTTGAAATCCTGGACGGGATTAACTTCGATTTCGAACAGTTTCTCTATGGAGGTGTTAATGTCTCTATCTTCTTGTAATACAGTGTTCTCACAATTTGAATGTAAAGATAATGAAGCCATAGACCCACCTGTGTTGAAAGAACCAGCAGGGTGACTCACTGCAAATCCAATACTCTCTCTATGCCTGTTCAAATAACTTTGGTTCTAAACTGATTCAAAAGATTGCGTGCCTCAAGTATGGCAGAAACAAGTGTTTGGGTCAAACCAAGGAGTTCAACAGGAACAGGATAGACTGTTAAATCCAAGCTGCAGTTTGCTGTATTCGAAAAACCATTATCTTTTTTCTTTGGCCATAACTTGAAAAAAAAAACAATAAATATATAACAATCTAAACCAACAAAAGTTCTTTGAAATAAAAAACAAAACTTAGAAACAAACATTCCATTCAGAATGTATAATAGAAAATAAAGACTGAGGACTTAATTTTAAACACTTTTGTTCTTTATTATAACAGAACTTGTTCAGAATAAATAAGTTAACAACCCTTCTCCATTTATATACCAAGAAATTACATGGCAAATTATCATCAATTAATTAACATATAAACTCTTAATATAAAATATTATTTATTTAAAATGGAAACATTTTTTAAAAAGTAACACTTGATTATGTAAATATTTAAACCTAAAATACAAAACCAATGTAAATCAATCTTATAGCCTTTGTGCTAATAAAAAGCATTTTATATTAATATGCTTATTTAATCTGGGTCTTTTATCCGAAGTTAACCTAAATTGCCATTCTGTTTCTTTGCATTCCAATACTGTATTAAGGTCACCTCTGAAATTGCCAACTTGAACATTATCCACAACAAAAAAATGTAAACTTTCAACACTCTGTTGCATGTTTAGCCAGAGCATTAGTGAGGTCACCTTTTTAATGGCTGTAATATGTTCATATATTCTTTTAGAAAGTTTTCTGATGATCTTACCTACATAAAAACAATCACAGTTTTTACAGAGGGCTATATATATATATGTATATATATATATATATATATATATATATATATATATATATATATATATATATATATATATACCATACTGCATGAATTGCAATCAAAATGGCTTTTATTTTAGTCAAAGGTCTTTAATTTAATTAAAGGTGGTGAGAAACTGAGAGTAACTGCCAGTGCCCTTACTAAGTGTCTGGTATTTCGTAAGTAGGACTAATGAGTGTAAGTATGCATGGGCTTGGATGGAATTCAATGCGTAATATTCCATACTGCAAACAGACAAAAATAAAATACTATTGTTATCCACTTGTCTAACAAAACATACCACCACTATACAATAGCTCAGTAAGATTCAGGATTATTGAACTGCACTGGCCTTCTTTTTGTTAGATTCTTTAATATTTAAGCTCTTCAGCAGCAGTCATTGCCCTATCTTAGCAAATAAATTTAAAAAATAAACTTCATATGCTCTTCATGACCAGGATGTCCCTTTTCTTCCCAGACATTCATTTCCTTTATCTATTGCTGGGCATACCTTCTGGAAGACTGCCCCTACTGGCTGGAATTGTTCCCACAGATATAAGAAAATGTAATAACTTCTCAAAGAACATAGGTTCATAGGTTCATAGGTTCATACTAGGCTATCTGCCCGAGGGCATTTACAAGCCTAGCCCATCGTTTTGTGGCTTACGCCACTTCTTTAGGGATGGGGACTATATTTTTATTTTGCTGTGCCTGTGCCAGTGACACACAG
The DNA here is from genome assembly GCF_019279795.1 of Protopterus annectens. Taxonomy (NCBI): domain Eukaryota; kingdom Metazoa; phylum Chordata; order Ceratodontiformes; family Protopteridae; genus Protopterus; species Protopterus annectens. The sequence goes on from NC_056725.1 coordinate 470,887,565, forward strand.
AGAATCCTGGGTATATCTGCGGGGTATATCTGCATCCATCCATTGGTTTCCTCTTCTTTCAAGGCTGAATAGAGCTGGAGTTCTTTCAGTCGGGCAGCATAGGACAGATTTTTTGACCCTTTATATCCTTTTGGTGAGAACTTTTGGCCTCTCCAGCTGCTGCAAGTGTCGGGTCAGATACATTCCGAATGGGGCATTGTACTCAATCATTGGTCTGATGAGATGAGTAAAGGGAGACTATGACCCCCCTTTGATCTAGATGAGAATCCCTTCATGATAAGGTGCAATGTAGTAGAAGGTCTACCTAACTACTTTAGCTACATGGGTGACAGACTACTATCAACCTCTACCTGGGTCCCCAGGTCCCTGATAATGTGCTCAGTGGATTGCCACTATTTGCTCTGGCACCAGTTATCCGTTTCTGTGAGACCTTCTCTGAAGGATATCTGTGTGTCATGTGTTTTCTACTAGCGCCCCAGTTGCAGTCATCTGCAAATCTTGTCACTTTGTCAACCCTCCTGTGTTTGCTTGTAAGTAGATGCCAAACAAGATGTGAAACAAGAGTGCGCCTGAGCTGACCCACTGGGATACCAGAGCTTGGAGGACGAGTCTGAGGCATGGCGCCAGCAACTCTGGGTGTGGGTGTTCAGCCAGCTTGCAAGCTTTGAGTTTGTATGTGAAAATGTGAGTTTTTATTGAGAGCTTACTGAGTTTTTAGTGATACCCGGGTTGGGGTCTAGGCCAGCTCCAGAGCCTCTTAGGTAGGAGGGTCTCTGTATGGGCTGCTTTTTCAACTGTTTCAAAAGTCAACCAAGTTTGTGTCAACCAAGTTTAAAAAGATCTGATCTGCCTTTGACATCCAAAAACTGCCATGTCCAAACATTATGATCCCAGAGGTAAGACTATGATTAAACAGCTGTCCTAGCGAGAGCAGTTCTCACTTGGGCTGAGATGTTTGGGGGGGGCTGCAATCGCTGGTATAGATATCTCTCTTTTTGGGAGGGGAGAAGTTTGCACTGAACCTGTCAGCCAGTATGTTGGCAATGTCTGAGTATCATCAATCATCTCACATCATTGAACTAGCTCTGAGCATATCTGGGGAGTTTCTCCCAGGTTTCTAAAGTAGCTAAAGAAGGCCTTATGTCGTGTTTGGGCTTGAGTAGTGATCCCAGTCTATATTAGGGTTTGAAAGTCACCTAGTATGATGGTGTTTGGTGGTGATACATTTATCTCTAGTGTTTTTCAGGAAGCCATGTGTGGTTTTCCTGAGTTGTGAGGGTGGCCTGTAACATGCTACAAATTGCAGAGCAGTCTTGCCTATTAATAATTGCTGGATGGGTCTCCGATGCATCGTGCTCTCAGGAGCCTTGAACCAGGTTTCTGTCCGATGTTCTCCATACTGAGAAGGGCCTCAAAAGGTGCATTTGGAGATTTAGACTTCTGGCATTGAGCAGCATTACCCCTTAGTTTTTTTTTTTTTGTGTTTTCTAGTTGTAGGTTTAAATTTTGAGCCTTGCCTAAAAAAAAAGGCATGGGGGGGGTGAGCCTTTGCTTGCCATCGATCCCCTCCAGGTGTGACAGGTGCAAGCCCCCGTACGTGCCGTTACGTGTCCAGCATTGTCCATAGAGAGAGACCTGATCCACTGGATCCCTTTGAATGACATTTAGTTTCAATGGTTTGCTGATCATCTTATCTATCATATCTCCATTCACAGGCATCATTCTGTGAAGGATACTGACACTGGTCAGTCAGGTCCTGCTCAGCTGCTACAATCAGAGAGAGTCAATCTCTCTTCATGTAGTCTGTGGATAGTAAGGAGAGTCGCTTACACACCAGCGCGACAATGACTGAGTGATATTTGTACCTTGCTGTGTACCTGCCTAGCCTCGACATGCTAGAAAAAATAGACAAAAAACGAACATCTAACTCATTTCTACAGATGCTTAATTTTCAATGCCCAAGACTAAGGAGTTAGCATGTTACCAATCTGACTCCAATCTCTTTTTCACTGCTGATATGTACTCCTAGTATTAGCTTGCTTATAGAACTAAAAGTAACGCTGTAAATATTTAGTCCATGCAGTGTATATATACACTCTTACTCTGCGCTGTATATCAATTATATAATATGCTGACATTGCTGCTCTATATAATTTTGTTGTTGCATTGTAAGTACAGTCATTTTGTTTGCTCTACACATTGAGTGTTCTAAAGCTTTTTGTATCACACAGTATAATTTAAATGTTGGATCTGCAGCTGAGTGTTCTGGACAAAGCTACTGCTGGTTACACTGCTACTAATATCCTTTACTGTTATATATTTCTTTCTTTATTGCTTGTCTGTGTCCTTTGCCTTTTGTCTTATGTCACAAATAAAAATGGTCCTTGGACCAGCTCACTTAACTTGTTAACAGATAGTAAATAAAATAAAATAATGTAAGAACATACTTGATAGGTGGATGGAAAAGAAAGAAACAATGAGCGTGATTGGCTTTATTTGGTGTACAAGGCTGTTGACTGGGTACTCACAAAGTGTTCTTATATGAAGGAGATGCCACAATGAAACCAGACGTTGTTGGTGTGACTGTTAATGAGAAACAGTCGTAAGGCAGTGGAATATGTTCATTACTTTTAAGTATTACATTTATTCTGCTTCTGTGGGTTCAGGAGGAGATTTGGAGATTTTATTTCATAAATAGGACATTTCTAGATTGTGAATACACCAGTGTCCAAAATGGGGAAAGCTGAAACTAAGGAAATAGTGTGTTTTTTTTACTACAGGAAAAATGTTTAAAAATAGAAAGGCAAACACAGAGCTTGACACTGCTAGACTATTTGCTCATATCCTATACTTTAACAGTCAACTGTAAAGAAATTGGTCCCTCCCACCCAGTGTACGATAATGAGGAAGATGTAACCAGTTCCTTATACCAGTGAGCATGATTGCAGTGGTGAGGGAAATAATATTTCCCGATACCGTTATCACTGCTGGCAGGCAAAGAAGGTGGGTAGTCAACCGTGATGGTGGGGAAGGGGGAGGCATATATAGTTCCTGAAAACAGCATCGTTAATGGTGGAAGAAGGGGGTTCCTGAAACCAGTATCATTTTGTAAATAGCTTCTAATAGCAGTTCCTTTGAAGGTGAGACATTATAACAAACAGTATGAATAGCTCATACGATCTATTGCCAGCTTTACTGGTGATGGAGGAGTGGAGGGTGTTATAAACAGCTCTTGATATCATTATCAGTGATGGTGAAGGACACAAACGAGATGGTCCTGATTTTCAAATTGTTTTAGATATGGTATTAACACAAGTTTAGTTTGCTATGCCACTCGCCACACTACACTACTAAATCTATTAATGTTTTACATTAGTTTCACACATGGACTTGAATCTTATCCAAAGTATACCCAAAGTTTCACACATATATGTTGTCTCACACAGACTGCCATTACAACACTTCTCTTCAATTCATGCACCATTGTAAATAAGTACAGAAAGTTAAAAATAAAAAAAATATATACTGGATAACAGCAGTGACTCACTGAACATGTCTATACACATCATGAGATCAAGTTTGAGAAACATAAACTATCTCTTTCTCATTACTTAGACAAGAGAGATTCACAACTTTCATTTCAGTGTTCTGTCACAGAATGGCAGCTGCAATACACCTACAGCTACTATGCTGCCTATATGTGAGATTCCATTAACTTAGTTGCAGTACAAGTTTTTTTTTCTGATTAAAAAGACACCTTTTCAAGAAGTAAGAGAGTCCTGCAGAAAAGAAAGCACTAGACCAGAACTGGGAACACCCAACGACTCGATTGTAGCCAGAAAGCCTGTAGTCTTGTGAGAAATGTGATGAACCAGGCACTTCCAAGAGTGATTCAGATAGGAGGAATAAAACACTTGGTGACTCGGTGCTCACATCAAATGGTGTAAAAAATCAAACTGTAAGCTGAAGGTAGCTGGGACTTGTTCTCTTGCTACATCTAAAAGTGCTACTGAGAAGTTTGCTTTTTTCAGTTCCACAGAATATTTCTGGAACTACTAATATGAGCATGTTTAGGGTCAGCATATGAGCTGTCTAGTCCCAGGGTACAGAGTGAAAAGGAATGAGTGACTTTACAGTCTGCAGCTTACGGAAAACCACTGCAGAGTTGTATCTGGTTTCTATGGCAACTGGACTTCTTAAACTTGTACAAAAGATAGCACACCATATAAGGCAGCTAGTGTGAACGGCTTGTTACTTGCAAAAAATGTATGTGAGCACTTTTTTTTTAATATATATTTATGCTGACAAATTCTATTGGCTAAGTAAATTGATTCTAAATGGCATCTGACAAGGTAGAAACAGAGAAGCCAAGAAACAGAAAATAAGAGTACATGGCTGCCTGATTTTTTATGGCATCAAGAAGTCACTACAGAAATCAGCTGTTACAAAATGACCTTTGTATCTGTCATTTAACTAATATGTTATGAACAACATTTTTAGGGTGGTCTGACAATGCTATAATAGACAATCCCAGCGATGACTCAGTTCAGGAAACACTAGGGGGTTACTTGGGAATATGTGAGGTATCAGAAGTAATGAGCATAGCTGATGTGCATGGAAAGAGGCAGTCACCCAGTAAAAGCCAAGTAACAAGATACTGTATGCAGTCACTAGACATCAAATGATTATCAGAATCTTCTTATCTGATTTACTGAGTACTAGTCCATTTCCCAAAGAAATACAGCTGTCTTTGTCTGAGTTGGTAACTTAGAATATCAGATTATGAAAGTGCAGGTTGTAGAAGTCAAACCCTAGCCCTAGAGGCTTGATGTAGTGTCTTCACACAGCTATGATCATACCAGGAATACTTTAATTTTATTGTATTTATATGTTAAGCTATACTACTATGATCATACCAGGAATACGTTAATTTTATTGCATTTATATGTTCAACAGATTAAGTGTTCTGGTGCATTTATGGCCTACCTCTGACCCACTTCGCATAAAATTTGGGCCACATGAACAGGGATTAATGCAACATGCATGGACAATTTAGAATAGCCAGTCAGCTTGCATATTTCTGGGAGACAGGAAAACTGATGCAGACTTGATAAAAACATGCTGACATCACACAAATATGTAAATACCACACAGACAGTGACCATAGTTCAGGCTAGTACCCCAGACCCTGGGGATTCTTGCCACTGAGCTGTCATGCTGCAAAATACTGTGCATATTTGGTCTTGGGGTGCTCACATATTTTCCAGTCATCATCTCTGTCTGCACTCCACATACCTACACTACTACAGCTACATACAAAAGTAAATTGATGCAGCAGACATAACTATGCCTTGACTGTTTCCTGAACTTATTTTGACAAACATTCTCCACAACAGGGCAACAACATTTTCTGGACTTTTCTGTGTACTCTCATCTCACAGCAACCTGGACTGTTTCTGAACAAGGGTGTCTGACAATGTCAAATGTGACATCTGGCTCTGTAAATGTCACGCTTGCTAATGTATAACTGCTTATGTGTGATATTATGTATTGCATTTCATGTGAAGCTATGTTCTGTGCCAACAGCATCATGAGACTTGCTGGATCTGATCTTATAAAGTAAAAGTCTGGAAATAAAATTCGCATATATGCTCTGACACAGCAGTAACAGTAAGATGTTAGATCCATAATAGTGATATAAGAACTGTGTTACAGAATGAATTCATATTTCATGCAATCCCAGTCATTCAAATGAGTAACATCGGTACCTGCAGAAAATCTCTATCTTAACAGTTGTAATAACACTGATAACTATGTTGGGGGAAGGAGCCAAATAACAAAATAGGAATAAGTGTAAGAAAAAGAAAAAAAGTAATGAATCTAGGTGAGAATATCATGCTTTAGACCTGGCTTGTCTTTTAAAATGCCTGACTCCAGTTGCTAGGAAACAGAATTAAAAAGTAAATTACAAAATGCCTTTAGATACCATCCATTTTACAGTGACACCTCTCCAATAAAGTTAGCATCATGACTACATATGTGGAAGGGTTAAAATATTCTAATAATAAAAGTTCCCACCACACCACATGATTTTCATGAACAGAAGCAGCAGCAAAGGTTTACAATGTCAGTGCACTGCGGGTGTTCTGATTTAGGGAGTAAAGGTAGACCTTAGAACAAGCACTTTCCTTCAGGAAGTGAAGGCAGATCAGAACTCGGAGAAACCAGTCTGCTAACAGCTTTCATTTATGAAAACTTTCGAATAAAATGAAAACTGTATGGCTACATCTCTGAGCCTTCTTCTTGTTGTACCTGTCGCCTAGCATGGCCCTAGCAATTAGAAGTACCTCACATCATTTCAGTGGGCATGGTGGGTGCTACAGAAAGCTATCAGGCCACACAATGATGTCCTGTCATCTTACACAGAGAGGCATCTTTTCAGCTTAACCTTACAGGTAGGGATATGTAAGAACCTGTAATAGAGGCTACTAGCCTAGGGGAAATAGACTGGCTAACAAAGGACAAATAGTAAAAGGGCTGCCAACTATTAGATGTCTGAAAAGGTATATTCATGAACAAAAGGATGCATAAAGGTAGAATAAATAAGTTCAGTGTGAATGTTGTGTGCTACACAGTACCAAAAATGAAACCAAAAAAGAAACCAAGTAATAAAAAGCACATCTGTTTAGTTTTTGGTGGACTGGAGATTCTTACAAATAGCTTTTACTCTCCAAAAGGGGGAGAAGATTTTCCTAATCATATGTATTTCACCCTTCGAAATGGCACACTGTGTGGGCATCACACACACCAGATGACATTTATAGGAATTGTATAAACTCACTTAATTCCCCAATTAATATAAATATATATATATATATATATATATATATATATATATATATATATAGATATACACACATGCATCAGGTGGGAAGTGCCAGCAAAACCATCAGAATTCAGAAGTCCAGTGAAGTTTCTGCTCCCGATTCCTCCAAATGAGAGCCTGGGAATAAATCTAACTTGCAGCCATTGTAGATTTCAAGTCTGTTTAGGTTGTTCCCTCACAGCATGGGCAACTAATATTTACCTCTGGTCTCAGGGAGTTATTCAAGAATACAACAACCCCACCAGTTCACACAGCTTAAAAGACCAAAACAGTCTAAACAGAAGTGGTTTTTATTCCATGTTTAATACAAAGAATATGTACCATTGAACAAAAATCTCAGCAATCACTTATAGCTTTTCTCTGTAGTGTCTGCAGTGAGGAAATATAATTGAATAAATGTATCCGGTACCTTGTTTCACAAGTAAATTAAATAAGATTAGTAAATTACTATAATGTTGAATGGACTCGTATTAGTAAATGAAGCAGCTACAGAAATAGAGGCAATTAGTGACAGCAATGGGGCAGATGTCCTTCATAGCAGGCAGAATTTCAAAATCATACTTAATTTAAGGTATTTAGATTTAAAGCAGCAAGTCTGAAAATCTCCTATGTTTTTATTTATAGTAGATACTCAGCCTTACCCTCTCAAAATGTACCTAAGAAACATGCTTACGTCCCATATATTTCAGTTTCTAATAATTCAAAAACTGGTCCACAAAACATCATCTGCCATTGTATTATCTGCAGACCATATATGTTTTTATTTCCTTAATTGGTCCTCACTGCCTTATCAGTGTATGTAGATTGCAGACACCCCAAATATGACATTATATGATACCGTTATCTATGTGTTATGGTAGCTTTTGGGTTATTAGATCTTTTCATTCTTGAAATTTTCTGCAAATACCATGACACCTGTATTTTAATAATATTGTAGCTTGAACAGAATACAAACTCAGAGCAACCTAAAGTCCAGCTTCTCTTATTTTAATTATGTCATGCTCTGACAGGTCTTTAAGCTTCACATACATTTTTTTTTTGAATGTGAGGTTCTCATCTGCTTAGAATGTTCTAATACCAGAATACAGTGTCACTATAATTTCAGAAACATGGTTGAGTTCCTTGATTAAAAATGATTCTATCATCCTTAAGTTTGTTACTTGAGAATTCAGTGACTGATCTTTATTTACTGTTATACGTTTTTCCAAACATTATTTCAGGGCTTTTGTTACATAACCTGTCTCTGCCCAAAAATCTGTTTCAGTATTGGCTTATATCAGAAACATGGCCTCACCAGTACATAATCTATGCATGCTTACAAAGTAGCAATAAGGAAATGACCATATTCATTTTTTATAATACAGACCCCCTTACCTGGAGAAAGCTGCTGGTAACAGTAAACATCATACAGAACAAGGTTCACATCCCACTCCCCCAAAATATACAACGATATGGCTAAAATATGCTCTATGGCCATTACACATCAAATTCAGCCTCATCTTCCTGCCACTGTTAGCTAGGTAAGATAGTGTCTGTGCATCATAAATAAATAAATAAATAAACAATATTTCACCTTCTGTTTGAAAAAAAAGTTGTATAATGATGGATCTTATAGGACCTTGCTGCAGTCCAGTATTCTTGTAAACAGTATCTCACACTAAATTCAAACATATTTCTTTTACTGACTTCTGAAAGACTATATTCAATACAAACTATTCAGCCTAAACACAACCTCCAACTGAGCAGTTGTCTGTAACACCATATTCTTCTAAATATGAACTAGTTGCAGGTCATTTAACATGCTTCATACAGACGTATAGACAATACATATCAACCAAGAACAATGTACAAGCCAATTACTATTGCAATTTTTGTGATGCATTCACACATCAGAAAAGTTGTTTATACATAACTGCAAAATCTGCATACAATTTTCCTAAAACAGTCTGTAAATCTAATTGTATAGTAGGGGCCACAGTTCAAGAAATAATAAGCATTCATGGTGGTTTATCAGTACCAGTAATTCTGGTAAGGCCTGTATTTCTGGTGTGATTGGATGATTTATTTCAAAATGTTTTTTTAATTATAGCTCATTATAGACTTGATCATATATCAGAACAGCAGACTAATGAGCTTCAGAACCTGTGTCATAAATGCCTGTGAGCATAAAGAAAGGCAAAAGAAGAAAAGAGGGAAGAGCTTTGCAAAAAGCTGCATCACACATACCTCTACATTTGAAGATATTTTACTGAATAATTATAAATTATCATTAGATATAGTTATGGAGATCTACATTATGTTTACTGTTACACTAGCATGGATAATAATCAGTTAGTATAGGACATTTAAAAAGTGCAGTAAAGACAGCATGCATCTGAAATTTAGAAAAGATTGCCAACCTTTATAGTACAGATGGGATATTAATACAGAATCCGTATCTAACTAGGATTATGAAAAATAAACTTGGAAATTTTCCATGGAAGTACATTTGTTGTGCATAAAAATAATGCAATACATCCTGTATGTAAAGAAAGGGGATACACAACAGTATAACAGAACAATGCTACAACAGTAAAGGGGAAGTGCTAAATCAAACTAAGAGGAATGTGAACAGATTAAAAGGGGGTCGTTTCTACACTGCAGCAACCAAAGCATAACTAGGCTTACTTTCCTTCTTTCCAGACTAGGACAATTAAAAAGTACTTCATGAACCTGACTACAGTGTTGGTGACACAAGTCTTTTGGTAAGTAATGAGTAGCAAATGACCGACCTCATGCAGACCAGAGTTCAATTCTCACAGTTCCCATTGTTGTACTGTAGGACTATAGGGAAATTGCTTAACCTGTCTAAAGCTTTCTGTCACACCTTGCAAATGTCTCATGTTCAGTGGCTCTTGCTATTTAAAATGTTCGACTGCATCTGTTCCTTCTAAAACTGGAAAAATGGATTGTTTTCGGAATGAGGGACATCATGCTAGTATGACACAATGGGAAGAAGAAGTATTCTGTGTCTGTGAAAAAATGGAACTCCATGTCATAGTTATAGGGATCAGTCCTTGGGCTGCTCCTTTTTAGCATTTACTTCTCAGAAGTCAAGGCCAATGTCAATGCTCTCTGGCTGACTAAATTTGCAGATGATTGCAAATTAGGAGCTGTCATTAAATCTCACACTGACACAAATATTTTCCAAGACGGGCTGACACAGACAAACAACTGGTGTCAGAGCCATGGACTAAAACTAAATGTCAAGAAATACATAATAGTATCCTTTGGGAAGTCATCCATCCCTGGTAACTATCATATTAACAATACACCCCTTAGAGATGACCCAGTAGTCAGGGACTTAGTAACACACATAGATAGTAATCTAGCCTTTGATCATCATGTGACTACAGTGGTGAGGAAATCATTCTATGTTCCACAGCTTATAAACAAAGGTATAGCATCTAAGTCCAAGGAAGTCATTGTTCTACTGTATTCAGCATTCATCAGATTGATCATTGAGTACAGTGCCCCCTTTGGTATGTACCTAACCAAGCATATCCAACAATTGGAATGCTCACAGAGATTCCTCACTAAAAGAATACAGGGTGTAAGTAATATGTCCTATGCAGACAGCCTCAAGGCCCTATTCCTGTATTCTGTCTCCTACAGGCTTTTGAGGGGAGATCTAGCCTGGCATGCAAGGCATTGTCAGACCCCACTCTGATGGACCTCCTGCATATCCACAAAACAAGCATCACCAGAATCACCAGTTCTATTCTAAACACTTAAACTTTGCCTGTGATATAAATAGGACCTGCTGGAGAGATAAGTATGTATCCCAGAGACTACCCAGTCTATGGAACAGGCTCCTCATCCATGTGAAGCAGAGTTCCTCCCTAACCCAATTCAAGTGCAACTTGGACAACTGGATGGGAAACCAGAAATTCATCCCTGGTTTGGCACCTATGTCTCTAATGGACACAAGCAACCTGTAAATGGTTCAACTCCCAGGTCCCTGCTTACACTTATCAAGGGTATCAGAACTTGTCAGAGATTTGGGATGCATAGCTAGGCTTAAAAAGGACCTTGTGGTTGTTAGCCTAGTAAATACCTATGAACTTATAGGACCTATAAAACCTAAAAGATAACTAAGAAACATTAGAAATAATACTCTCCATATGTAGTGTGCTGAAAATAAAATATGTTCTTGCTACTGTTCTTCTTAATTTGTTTTAAAAGCAAGGGACTACAAATCAATTGTATCTTCAGCACAGGTTCATCATCTACCAGTTATATACAGTAATTATGGGGGTTAGATCACTGATGTAGCACATGCTTAACATCTTTGGAGTTCTAGGATCTATTCCCCAGCATTGTATTTTGTATAATAGTTTAAAGTATTATATACAAATGAATTAAACTGTAGTAATGTGGAATCAGGAATTAAGCAACTTCAGATGGAGCTATCAAGTAGGTTATAGGTTCAGATATACTAGACAGAGGAAGGAGAGTCATCAAAACAGGTGGTATGAGCACTGCTGTTCCCAGTAGGTCAACAGATAGAGATGGATAAAAAAACAGCAAGGGAGCTGGGAGGCATGGGAATCAGAACAATGCTCTGGTTTATAATGCCATCCAAAGCATGCACATCCTTTGTAATACAGGAATTAGGCTTTGGCATTTAGGAGGGAAACCTAACAGTTAGATATGTTTCAGGCTTGGTGGGCAGCCCAGAAGGGCAAAGTTGCATTTTAGGGTTATATAGAGTCATAGAATTCCAGCTGGAGGACCAAAGAAAGAAGTAGCAAATCAGAAATGAAACAGTTCATTGTTATTACTACACGGACAGATGAAATCTCATGGATTACTTAATGGCCTGTGTGGTCTTTGAGAAATTCACTAGCCATATGTGCTGGGTAACAGCTCAGATATTCATGGAGGATAAAATGGTTCACTATTTAGAGAATTAGTTTTACGATAGCATGCCTGTGAGTAGTAGAAGCCTTCAAAGTGCTACGTAGAGAGCTAGGGATAACTTTGGCAGCAGAAAAAGTAATGGAGCCTTCCAGTATGAATTAATTCCTCGAGATGGAGATTGATAGCAGGGCAAAACTATAGTACTTTCCATGAGAAAACAAAGACAAATTAAGTTGAACACTGACCCTTATTGTAGCTAAAATGGAAAGTCACTTTAAAATAAGTTCAGGAGCTGACCAACTTATTAATTTGTTTCTGTAGTGTGATTCCAAGGTGCAGGTTATTCATATGGAGGTTAGTAGTATACAGAGCAGATGGCACTAAATGCACAGCTGAGTTACTGTTACGTGGGATTTGAGAATGGACATAAAGGCGAGGCTTATATTTATACCCAAATCCAAAGGTGGTGTTGGTATGGCAGAGGACAGCTATCGGAGGAGTGCAGAGCAGTACACAGATACAATGAGAAGCATACAATTTGGGGGGGGGATGCTTTAAAGGGAGATAGTTCAGCAGTATATAGTTTGTAATAACCAGCCACAGAAACAAGATAGCTTGTCACAGGGTGTGAACTTTTTCCAATAATGGTAGCTCTGGAATTGTTAGGGTAGTAAATAAAGGCTCATATTTTTAGAATGCTGACCCAACCAACCCTACACAGGAGCTCACAACTTACATGATATTTATATCCGAGGCAGGAATATCTTGGGGTAAGTCAGACCTAAACATGGCAGAAATTAGCTGGTTTTCAAGAGGCATCTGAATGGGCTAACACCAAAAGTGTTCCTGGTGAAGGGTATGCCGGAGGGATGTGCTAGACAACATTTTCCATTGGCAGAGACAGACCATTAACCCCAATGTATTCAGCAGGGTATGAGTCTTTACCACACATATGCAGGCATCTGAGAGGCTAGTAACACGTTCATAAGCAACAGAGTTAATACAGGGAAAGTCATACCTGCTGGCTACATGAGGGACCTGTTAACCTAGGTATGTGATTGCAGGATGGAATGAAAAGGGATTTCCTGTTTTTCTAACAGGATTTCATGTTTTTGCCTTCTTTAATTGGAGATTAGGAAGGAGGGTAATAGCTTGTTGCAGTCTTGTGGCAGAAAGCAAGTCTGCAATGTTAATTAGTGGAGGAGGATACAAAGCAGTCCAGTCCTCGTTATGGGGATGGGACTCTTGTGCCAGCTGCCCTTTATAAATTACAAGATTGCCCATGGTGTGCTGATGGTTTGCTGGAAATTGAGTATAGTGTGATAAGGGGACTGACAGGGCCAGATATCAATGTGCAATCCACTTTGGGTAAAAGAACTGGAGAAGCTTAATTGGCATCCTGCCTAGTACGCATCTTATTTGATATATTGATCTGATTGATTTGCTTTGTGAATATTAATTAGTCCATATGGCTTAACAAACATATGGCTCTGGTCATTTAAACTACATGTTGTGTGTTGTATTACTGCATATGCCTTAAGTGAATATAAATATTAAAATTAAATATGTTATGTGGAAATGGGATCTGGAAAAACAACTTTGACTGGATTATACTCAGTAAACAGGTAGCTGGCAGTTTTGCAAATATGCATCGATTAGGGTTTGGACGACTGGAAGGACAGACCGGAGCAATGGTCTCTCCAACAAAACTGCTCTTTTGAGTAGTAGTTTCCATAACTCTGTCAGTTCTGTTAGACAAGGGAAGACAGTGTAGTTGCAGAGCTGTGTGATAAGCAACAGATCAATGGCTACAAAGGCTTATTTAACTCAACTACTGCATGGCTGGGGAGTGGTGGAGCTTTGTCAGTGAGAAATGCAGCATCCTTAATATATGTATATACTTAAAATTAAAATATGCCATCCCCAAGAGAAATAATTTTCGATATTCTCAGACATACTAGGCATACAGTAACTTGCCTGATAATTTATTAAAAGGCTAAGGAGGAGGTGATACAACACAATTAACAATACATTGGGCTGCAAACCTGAAAAACTAGGACTTGAATCCCACAGCTTCTGTTTTTATATGTCTGACTCAGAGTAAGTCATGCAGCTACATAGTACTGCTTGGTAATAGGGCTCTTTTTTCTGGTAAAGTGTTGCTTGTTTTGTATGTTTTACACATACACTGCTTTTTAGTCAGGAGAATGAATTTTATAAACGGCCATGTGTCTTAGAGAAGAGCACTGACGCCTGGTTACAATAAATGCCATAAATCGCATTACCACCTTCTTACAGATTGTTATGTTTTATATGTCAAGCACATACAGTCATCACGCATGACGCAGCAACAGGGCGCTAAATACTTTCTGTACATAATTATGACATGAAGTCGTCAAGAAATGTATTTGTATGCAGAAACGAAATCTGCCCTTGCTTAATTTCTAAATTTAGTAGTTAAGATCAGTGATGCACCTGTGATGCTCTGAAGAAACAAATCTAGCCCACACATGCTGCTTGTTTCTAATAAGCAGGTTTTACTTGAAAAAAAAGTTTGCATTGACTATAGTAAGCAACCCCTTACATTCTTCCCTCATTTCATCGCCCTTTCTGGCGGACATCCCCCTGCTCATTTGTTTATTAGTAAAGGGGCTGCTGGAGGCGCTGTCCACCAACACACTTCGTGGATAGTTCGAATCCATGCGAAGGTGGTGCCTTCCTCCGCATTAGAGCTAACACTTTTTCACTTAATGTATGTTTTGTTTTTGGAGACGACGGAGCTGTATCGGAAAAAAACATTATTGATACATGCTGTTTGTACACACATTTCCCGACAATGCCTATCTATCTATCTATATATATATATATATACACACACACATATATTTCTCCCCAGAAATGATTGCTATCTGACACTGTGCCACTTGCTGCAACTTTTCCCCATATAGTTGCTGATCAGCAGCTTACAAGTCCTGCCCCAAAAGCAACCAATTCACCTAATTCACATTATGTCAGAACTTTAACACCTTTCAACTGGTACTTGAGTTGTACACTGTTCGAGGCTGCCACCATGTTTAATGTATCCAAGAATGACAAGGGAATGTTCCAGCAATCTCCTCCTGCATTTCGGGATACGCAGCAGACTTGAATAGGTAGTGGAAGGCATGGGATCTCCATTTAATTAGGACAGTACAGAGACCACCTAAATGCCATGCTATTTGGAATGAACATTCCTGCCACTAGAGAAAAGTAAAAGGCTGTGAAAAGAAATATTGACCACTATTATAGCCCGCTCCAGATGTGGGACAGTTACTGGAAATCTGCCGCTTCCGACTGATGACATTGGGACAAACATTTGATGTAATGATAAAACAATGGATCCGCTTTGGCATCGTTGCGTAGTTAGGGGAGCTAGTGGGTAGCACTGCTGCAGAGACACAGGTCAGTGTGCTCCCTACTGATGATTAGGATCCTGACTACAACACAATAATCTGGGAGCGGATCTCAGCCTTGTGCACATTTACTCCCGTTCCCTGCCTCTCTGCCTGGGTCCCTCCCTTTTGGGCTGAACAGACGCGGCAGCAGTAAGAGCGCTCACAGATCAGAGAGAGCAAAAGCGAGGAGGTGGAGCGCTATGGCGGAGGCGAACAGCCAGCTTCTCGGCACGCACCTCGCATGGTCCGCAGCACTGACACTGCGAGTGTGAAGCAAAAGATCAGGACAACAGACAGGGGGATTAGTACTGCAGTCCCCTGAAGCCCCCGAACAAGTAACAACCCCTCACGCATTCCCCCTCCCGCACAGAAACGCACAGCAGCAGTACGCACCATGGAGGGGGCCGCGGCGGCGGCCGGAGCCGGAGGGGACAACCCGAACCGGGCTGTGGAGTATTTGCTAGAACTCAACAACATCATCGAGACCCAACAGAAGCTGTTGGAGACGCAGAGACGGCGGATCGAGGAACTAGAAGTACAGCTGGACAAACTGAGTCAGGAAAACAGGGATTTGCGTGAGTACCAGGACCAATACCCACACCAGCACCATCAGCAGCACCACCACCATCATCATCAGCACCAATCTCGACCCGAACAGCAGGAGCAACAACAAACACGGGAGAGAATGCAGAGAAGCAGCAAAGCAGCGTCCAGAAGCTCCAGCCCAGGACCAGGTGCAGGACCAGCGGCACAGGGAGTGGGACAAGGCACCAACAGCAGCGTAAACTCCGCAACAATGCAGAGGAAGTAAGTGTGTCACTATTTTCCCAGTCATCGTCTTTTCAACCTGAGCGAAACACTTCTGTCAGATTCACTGCACTTGTCAGGTACCTGCTGCGTGCCTTAGGAGAAACTGCAGGTGTTACGGCTGCTGACTGATGATATTGTGGGGGTGGGGCGTTGCTGAGTTTTCAGTAGTGGGGTTCGTCATAACAGCTGTTGGCTGTTCACATAACACAGTTAAAATGTCCATGTGGAAGATGGTAAGGATGACATCTCTGAAAGTAATGCCTTGTTTTGACAGTGTGAGCATTCTGTGTTAATATTTACCTTGCAGAGGTTGTTGATTATCTCTCTCCATGCTTACGCTAAACTATTTGATGAAATGATGGAATAGCTGCGCTTGTCTGTCTTTGCCTACCTACTTGTTTTACAATATGTGAAATGTCGGTCTCTGTCTTAGTGTTAAGGGAAGGATGGCTGTAGATGACAGCTCTAATCTCCGGCCATATGCCACTGCCCTTATGCCCCTAAAGGTAAACATTAGTCTTAAATGTTCATTAATGTTCATACTCTTGCCCTTGAACTTTGATGTTTGCAGTTAGGCCGTGAGACATTACTGACCTGCAGTTAATGCTGTTACATTTGGAGCACTGGCTTCATCATACTTGCATTATAACCTTTTTATGATTTATGATTCCTAAAGATTATTTTTCTTCACCATGTGATAATTTGAAAATTTTTAGTTGCCAGAAAGGATGAATTCTGTTTGTGTTGCTATTTTTGCCCTTCTGAACATGACCTCTTCTTTATATGTGTTGGTGGAGGGGGTGAATAACAGCTTGTCTAAGTTGCCATTATGTTGCTACTCTCTCGAAATGTTGGTTGCCAATGACAGCCTGTGTCTCTTGTTGAAATGACTGTTGCTTTAGGGAGCACAGGGCTTTGTGCCATTTTATAATGCTGTGACTTACTCTTAGAAAGATTGGCTTTCTGCTGTAGCACTACTTTTATCAAACTAAGTATAAGCAGAAGAGGAAGAAAGTCTGGACTTCTTTCTCACACATGATGGAAAGTGTGTGTGTGTGTGTGTGTGGGGGGGCAGGGTAGAAGTCTGGTCTTTTCTGAACCAGCATTACCACATCCTGATGAAATAGTAGATGAGTTCTTGGTATGCTGGGCCTTTCCATTTGTTCAGTCTTACATTAAAGGATGGTCAGATGTCCAGTTGAAACAGTTGTTAGCTACATCCATATTGGTGTATCTTGGTCTGTATAGCATGCATGATGATTTTACTTTTGGGGAGAAAGGTCTTGGTAACACATGCAGATGTTTTATCTTTTAAAAGGGTAATTTGTAGTGGTGGCGATGGTAGGACTCTCTCTTTGAGAACATTAATTTTACAGTTAATAAGAGTTTCCTTTCTCTTGCTGTGGTTTTGATCAAGCATTGATCCTCTTATTCTAACAGTTTTACATCCCATAAAATGTTTGTTTGGTATTAATCTCTCCCATGGCTGTTGCCAGCTATGATGAGGCTCCTAACCAGTGGCAGCTGGTGACTGAAAAGTTGGGGGGGGGGGTGCTGCAGGCAAGCAAATAAATGGGCATGAATAATTAGAATGAAATGGGGTTTTATTACAGCAGGTCAATGACCATTATCTGTAATCGAACAGCAGATGCACTCAATCATTTTCATCCACAGACTGCCTCAGTATGTACCCATGTGTATTATAGCCACTTTACTGACTATATACACCTTGCATGTCTGACTGCTATCAGTAAGGCCAGCTTTGAGTGAAATAGATCCCTAGACAAAGGACTTCATGGGCCCTTCTGTTGCACACTAGTCCCCCCTACAGTCTGCCAGTGATCATTCTCTGTTTCCCCCCTCATTCACGCCCCACGCAATCCAGATAGATTGCTTCTTTCTTGCTTTTTTACACTTTGTCTTACTCTACAATTTCCCCTAATGCTTTTAACGCATATTAACTGGCCAAAATTATTCTGTAATAAGTCTGGAGGATGTAACTGAATTTAGCCAGATCATCTGAGGGCTGCTAGGCATCCAGACATCCTAGGGTTCTAGATACTCTGAGATGCATCTTACAGCTTTTTTGCAGATTTTCATTTGATGGTGGTCCAAATAAAAGTCATGAGTAAGGAAACAAAATCCAGTCTTATTTTTCTTTTTAAGTTGTGTCTACTGAAGAGGTAGCTCCCAATAAAATGAGAAGACAAAATGCAAGAATCCTATAGGGAATAGTGCCTGTCTTCCTGCCCCTTCAAAGAGAGAGTGTTACTATCTGTGTACCCCTCTAGTGTTAGATAAGGATGAAAACAAGAGAGCAAATGGACAAAAACATATATTACACATGTGGAGATCTATGAGAGAAACCAAAGCATGTGACTAAAACCCACACAGATACAGGGAGCATAAGCAGATTCAATACAGAAGGAATCACAGCCAAAAACTCCACCAGAAAACCAATCACTGTCAGATGGCAATAGTAGACGATGCAGCACTCTTGCCACTGATTAGATGCTATCACACACATCCTGTCCAGACTGCCACAGACAGCCACTTATTGAGTTTGAGTATGTTTGACTGTGGTGGAAAGTGTAAAGAATTATGGCCAACTTGCTACTT
>NC_056725.1:470908715-470996215 GCF_019279795.1 Protopterus annectens
CTTCCTTTACTGCCCAGGTTTCTGTACCGTACAGTAGTGCTGATTGCACCACAGGTTTGCACACCTTACTTTTGAGCTTCTTTTGGAATTCTTCTGTCATGTACTACACTTGACATTCTGTGCTTGTTGGCTGCAGCACCTCTGATTCTAACTTTGACCTCATCATTCAGACTTCTCTTCCCCTCTGCCACCCTTCTCAGATATTTGAAGTTGTTAACCTGTTCCACTATTTTCCCTTCTATTTCATTTTTCAGCTTCTTCTGATTTCCACATTTGCTATCATTGCAACTGTCTTATCTGTACTCAGATTCATTCCATGTGCCTTCAAGTTTGCATTCCATTTCCCTATCCTTTGCTGAAGTTCTTGCTGAGAGTCTGAATGTAATGAACACTGTCTGCATACAGCAGCTTTGCTGATCTGTCCACTCTGACTTGTTTGCTAATGTAGTACATCACCAGTATGAACTGCAGTGGGCTCAGAGCTGAACCCTGATACACACCCACTCCCACTGGGAAACTCCTCTCTGAGACCAAGCACTGTTCACACTTGACTCACTGAGTCTTTGCACATAGCTTGCACTAATTCTGTCAATGTTTCTGGGACTTCCAACCACTGCAGAACTGCCCAGATAGGCTTTCTTGTGAACTTGTCATATGATTTCTGCAAATCTAGAAATGGTCAGTTGGATTCTTTCGTAATCTCCAGCTTCTTCTCAACTATCTGTCTCACTGCAAACATTGGGTCAGTTGTGCTGTATTCTGATCTGAATCTGAACTGCTCATCTCCCATATAAAATACACAGAGTAGTAGAAAGTATCAATCACCCTCTCCAGAACTTTCATGTAATGGGACAGCAGTTTGTTACCTTTGTATTGTCTACATTTGTGAATGTCCCCTTTGTTCTTGAACACTGGCAGTAGTATGATTATTATGCAGTCATATGGGATACACCTTTCTCTCCATACTGCTGTGAATAACCCTAGTAGCCATTCCTCCCCTATCTCACCCGGCATGTTTATCATATCTGCTGCGATCTCATCTGAGCTTGCTGATTTCCCTGACTTTATTTTCTGTAGTGCTGTTCTTACTTCTTCTATTGTGGGTTCCTCCTTTTCTGTCATCATGGGCTGTATCTGGGACAGTACAGATTCTGTATGGCTTTCTTCATTCAGAAGCTGCTGAAAATACTACTACTACCATCTGCCTTTGATGTCCTGTGGGCAGATGATCTGGATCTTGCTGGCATCCCATATGAAGGGTGTCTGACTATCTTCTTTATCTTTTTGTCTTTGCAACCTGATATAGTTTTAGTGCCATTTACTAAGTTATTTTCCAGAAGCTGCTAGAGTTCCTCTGATGCCTTGAGTTTTGCTAATGCAATTGATCTTATAGCCTCTTTATTAACCAACCAGTATTTCTTCCTAGCTTGGTTTGTCTTTTCTGATTCCCACTTTTCCTGCACTCCTTCTTTCTTTTGATGACTTCCTGGACTTCTACATGCCATACCTGGCTTGAGAACATATATGTTCTGTAGTCAGGGTTGCCAGATTTCCGACTGGCCAGGTAGGGACAAAGTGAAGACTTAAAAAAAAAGGTCTTTCACAGCAAGTGAAGACTAAAAAAAAAGGTCTTCCACGCTAGGTCTTTAATGTGGAACATCTGAGTTCCGCATTAAACAAAAGTAACTTTGTGTTTATTTATTTTTTGATTGGCCCGGGCCAAACAAAAATAAACACGGAGCTACTTCTGTTTAATGCGAAACATCGCAGTGCTGCATTAAACAGAAGTAGCTCTGTTTTGCGATTTTTTGATTGGCCCGTATACCGGTATATGGACCAATCAAAAATCGCTAAACATGGAGCTACTTCTGTTTAATGCGGAACATCGCAGTTCCGCATTAAACAGAAGTAGCTCTGTTTTGCAATTTTTTGATTGGCCAGTATACCGGTATACGGGCCAATCAAAATTCACTAAACACGGAGCTACTTCTGTTTAATGTGGAACTGCGATGTTCCGCATTAAACACAAGAAGCTCCATGTTTAGCAATTTTTGATTGGCCCGTATGCCGGTATACGGGCCAATAAAAAAAAAACAAAAAACAAATAGGAGGCTGCCCGGGATTTAAACGGGCAGTGCGGGACTCGGGATCAGGCTGCAGATCTTGGGACAGTCCCGCCCAAATAGGGATGCCTGGCAACCCTGTCTGTAGTCCACACACATGCTGTTTATAAACATACACATATATATATATATATATATATATATATATATATATGTACATAAGTATTTGTATGTGTGTGTGTATGTATATGTGTGTGTGTGTAAATACCTCAGGTGTTTCGCTGCATCAAATGAATGAGTAACTCCATAAATAACTGCTAAACAGGAATTTATTTTCTTAGCTCACTATTGGCAAATTGCAGTGTGCAACACCCCCATACATCTTAACCTGTTATCTCAAGAATCAAGGAGAAAACTATAAACCATGGTAAACAAAGGGCCAAAATCAGATAAACTATTGCCTTCATATACTTAGAAACTTGCTAGAATAACAGGCGTTACATTATCATATATTTTTGGAAGGATATTAAGTCTGAAACTCAAATGTCTGACAGGGTTATTTACTGATTTCAATAGTCATTGATTTACTAGAAAAAAAATCTTTGAGTAACAGACCAAAATATATATGTACACACACACAACCATCAGTTACCATTTGTATGACTGTGACTGCATGCCTCAAGTGTTTGGTTGTGATCAAATGAATGAATAAAAAAATACACAAATAGCTAGCAGAAATTTATTTTCTTACCTCACTACTTTCAGAATAGTGTGCAACCTTATCTACCCCAGATACCTCCCAACATCTTAGCTCAAGAATAAGGGATAAAACTAAAAAATAATGGGGGACATAGAGTCAAAATGAGGGACAGGTATTACTTTGATATACTTAGAAAGTTGCTAGAATAACATGATTTGCATTAGTATGCTTTTGAATGAGGGCAAAGTCTGAAACTCACATCTGTCATTATTTAGTGATCACAGTCCTCACTGATTTGTCAGAATATCACAAATTTTACAAGAAAACAGACTAAAATATGAGGCAAAATCAGGGGCAGCTGATACCACTCACTCCCACACATGTGCGCACGAACACACACACACACACACACACACACACACACACACACACACACACACACACACACACACACACACACACACACACGCATGCATGCACACTCAATTAAGTACTCATCTTCCTACATTCTGGTAGTAGCAGACAGAGTGCCTGAAAATAAATAAATAATTTATTTATTATGTATTAATTTGATATTTGTTTACCAGGATGATCCAACTGGGTCAGAAAGAACCCATTTTCAGCAGAGGCCCAGGGAGAAAAGTTCCAGTTACAGAGATATACACGAACTTTAAACAGATGACATAAAATTATTTACGTAATTTCCCAGAAAGCAGGTACATTGTTATGAAGCATATTGTAGGTAATAATTTATATTCCAAGATATACAAATAATCAATACATAGTTATTAAGTACAATGGAAAGAGAGAGAAGATTCAGTGTGGACTGATCTAGAGAGGTGATCAGCCTGGATCAGAGCAAGGGCACAGCCAGGAGTTGGTCATGTTCTGTTTCAGCACAGTTTAAGACAAGTAGGCTGGAAGTAGTTCTTTTGCAGTATAGTGGGAATAGACACTTTGTTCAGCTGTTTGGAAGGTTTGGATATAAAAAGAAGCTTTTTATCTGTAGACCTAAGAGTTGTGTTTGGGTTGTAAGGTTTGATGATGTTATTAAGTACTGGGCAGGCTAGGGGTTTATAGACCATATTGTGAAGTGTTAGTAGTTGGGGAATTCTAGCCAGTTTAGTTTTTTTAGAGACAAGCAATGATGGGATCTAGCTTTTGAGTTGTTCTATTTTGGATTTACAAGAGCTCTGTAAATTGGTAAGTATTGGTGAACCATAAAACAGAGAGGGTAGAAGGAAAATCCTGGCAAGTGGCAAGGGCGATTTTGGAAGAAATTA
Organism: Protopterus annectens; assembly: GCF_019279795.1. NCBI lineage: Eukaryota > Metazoa > Chordata > Ceratodontiformes > Protopteridae > Protopterus > Protopterus annectens. The sequence continues at coordinate 470,912,762 of NC_056725.1, forward strand.
AAACACTTGATCCTGTGCTTGTGACTTCCTTTCTTCACATTTGGTTTCATACCATCTTAGTCACCTGAGGCAGCCTCAGCTAAAAGGAAGGCCTCCGTACTGTTTCATGTAGCATCCCTGTCAGATGTTTCTGATATCTTCAAGGGCTCTGCCTATTGGTGCAGTAAACTTAATACTGGACTGTTTTCAAAACAGCCTGGCACTCGAACAAATGGAAAATTGGTAAGGTGACTATTATTTATTGCCATTAAATGCTGGGACGTCCATTCTTCTTTTATAATTTATTATGATTGTTATAGGAAGTTACCTGTTTTAACCCGCAACTTTGGCGTGATATAGAAAACATTAATGAAACTCTTTAAAGTATGTGTGCTTTTCTGAGATTATGACGTATACTTTGAAAGTAACATAAAACATGTCACCTGTTAGAAATCCATTCATCCACAACCCCTTTATCCCATTTTTGCATATGTGACATGTAAAGAAAAAGAGTGGGAGGTCAGTCGGACCCAGTACAAGATCTTAAGTACTAGCATCTGAAATATCACACTAGGGCAGTAACACTTAGCTCAATTGACCACCCAATACAGGCACAGCCAAGGACTGAAACTTCCTAATCCAAGTACTAAACGGAAAATATGTTACATCTTAACAACTGAGTACCTGTCCCACGCCCAGTACAAACAGTATTTGACAGAACTTTCAAAATGCAAGGGAATGTTAAGATCATCATTTCTGAATGAGCAGTAAAGTGATGTTATTGACTTAAACGATCTTATGGGGTAAATCAAAACTTACAATTTTTAATAGCAAAAGATAACTGCTTACATTTTTTGGATTTTTTAATCAGATTTACCACCATGTGCACAGGCTGCTAGCTCTTGACCTTTTATCTCCATGGATCATCCATAATTAGGTTTAGGAACATAGAAAATAAATAACTGTAGAAAAATGCACCATATTGACACTTTTCATCAATACTGGTACTTACATCTGCAGCAGCCTAGCAGTGCAATTAGTGCCTGTGTTCTTTTCTCCCTTTAAGTAGGCTTAAGTCATCAAAGTGGGTGGTCCCATCAGCTGATGTCACTGTGATGTCACAAAATAGGTGGGGCATGGGCGGGAGAGGGGGTGGGAATGGGTGGAGTTATGTGTGATGCGAGAGGCGTGACTTTAGTCCAGTTTTAGCCGCAAAGAAACCTGGCAACCCTAATTGTAGGTAATAATTTATATTCCAAGATATACAAATAATCAATACATAGTTATTAAGTACAATGGAAAGAGAGTGAAGATTCAGTGTGGACTGATCTAGAGAGGTGATCAGCCTGGATCAGAGCAAGGGCACAGCCAGGAGTTGGTCATGTTCTGTTTCAGCACAGTTTAAGACAAGTAGGCTGGAAGTAGTTCTTTTGCAGTATAGTGGGAATAGACACTTTGTTCAGCTGTTTGGAAGGTTTGGATATAAAAAGAAGCTTTTTATCTGTAGACCTAAGAGTTGTGTTTGGGTTGTAAGGTTTGATGATGTTATTAAGTACTGGGCAGGCTAGGGGTTTATAGACCATATTGTGAAGTGTTAGTAGTTGGGGAATTCTAGCCAGTTTAGTTTTTTTAGAGACAAGCAATGATGGGATCTAGCTTTTGAGTTGTTCTATTTTGGATTTACAAGAGCTCTGTAAATTGGTAAGTATTGGTGAACCATAAAACAGAGAGGGTAGAAGGAAAATCCTGGCAAGTGGCAAGGGCGATTTTGGAAGAAATTAAAACACTTGATCCTGTGCTTGTGACTTCCTTTCTTCACATTTGGTTTCATACCATCTTAGTCACCTGAGGCAGCCTCAGCTAAAAGGAAGGGCTCTGTACTGTTTCATGTAGCATCCCTGTCAGATGTTTCTGATATCTTCAAGGGCTCTGCCTATTGGTGCAGTAAACTTAATACTGGACTGTTTTCAAAACAGCCTGGCACTCGAACAAATGGAAAATTGGTAAGGTGACTATTATTTTTAATTGAACAATAATAGTTGACTTTGTGAACTTAACACAATTTCTTCTCTTTTATTTATTTATTTATTTTTGTATTAATTGTTATACTGTAGCCAGTACGATAAGCCACCTTTCTTGACATCTAGAAATTATGGCTTCCCATTGTTGTTGAGATTCAGTTAGTTTGCTCATAGCCAGTCAGCATTTTCTCCTGCCCATGAAATTATTACATTCAGCACCAGCTAAATGTACTTGTGCCTGTCTACATGTAGAAAACTAGGAATCACTGCCCTCTCCCCAATGCCAGCATACTGGCTTGTTTCTGCCTGTTGTATCCTTGCTGGATGCAAGCTATGCACAGAATGCTTCACTATATCTCAGAGGCAGTACCTGCAACACATCTGATCTGAAGTTCAAAATGCATTCATTTAACTCAAAAGGATGACAGCGTTGCAATGGACTGAACTTCCAGATAAAAGTAAATGTTGCTGCCAGTGTCATTGTATACCTTGTTTGGAGGCACTATGGGGAAGAATTTGGGCTGTTGCACTGAATACACAGCAATAGGGCCTCTCTGTCTTTTCATCAAATTTATCCAGCATCACAATTGCTCTCACTAAAGTTTTTTATTCGAATTTTGGCCACAGCACGTGAAAGTAAACTGAGGTAGATACTAAAGAAAGAAAACAGTAAAATACACGTATATATACTATAAAAAATATGCTCATGTGAGTGAATGTTCTGTTAAATGAAGTTTCTGCTGATAGTAGTTTTGCACTGCAACATGTTGCAGCAGGTTAAGGGAATTTGCCATTACCTTGCTGTTTTGCGACATCTGAGTTAGTATATATGTTTAGCAGGGGTTGTGAGGGGTGTGGGGGCTTGCAAAAATAATTTTTTTTGATATTCTATCATTTTACAGTTGGATGTAAAAATGATCACCTTGTCTGTGTTTGCTGTTATGAGCATTAGAATTTTGCTGCTACAGTCACACACACACATAAAGATATATATATATATATATATAGATATAGATATACAAGTATGATACCAGTTACATTGCTATTAAAGGTATGTAATCATTCTTAATGATGGCAGAGTATCACTTAAGACTAAAGTTTTTCCTGTCTCAGACACAGACATCTAGAGGGCCATCATGTCTCTCTGCATCTGAGTAGAGAAGAGTGCTTAAGATTAGTCTCTCCCACATGAAAGTACTTACAGAGGGTGGTTCTAAGGTCTTTAATCACATTATAAATTCTGGCCTTTTTGATGCAAATTTGTTGTCCGTGTTGGTGGCTGAAGAGGTAGGGCACTCACTTTTGGTGTGGGACAATCAGAAGGTTGTGACTTGTATTCCCATTCCAGATATTTGGATTCATTTTTCCATTATAGACACTGCAATGCAGCGTAAAGTGGTGCTGCACTCCTGTGTGTGCCGTCCCTGGCATGAGATGTTAGACTGAGGCCCCATCTGCTTTTGGTCATAGTAGCTGAGATGATGTAAAAGATCCCACAAGACTTATTGATTATTTGTATTATGTTCACAAAACAAACAAATAAGTATATTTAAAAGCAACAGTTCACAAAGAATACAATATAAAAAAAAAAACCGGAAGATTGACACAGTAGATGTAGAGCATACCTCAGCTGTCCCTGATTTTCAGGGACATCTCTGATTTTAACTCAAATTTTAGATCTGTCCCTCTTAATCCCTCCTAAAACTAGTGACTTTTGGAGGAAAGGTGGTGAATTACACTTAATGAATAATGACAATAATTAAGAGTTATAGACTTCTTTTACTAAAGAAAAGGTGTATTAATTCATATGCTCTGATTCTGTCAATGTTTCAAGTTAATACTACTAATATTTTAAAAGTGTCCCTGATTGTCCCTGATTTTTTCTTGACTTGTCCCTGATTCTGTTGAAATTTGTCCCCGATTGGTTGAGAGGTCTGATGCAGAGTGTTGCTTACATCTCAAAATGAGACAGTAATGGAGAATGCTGTAGGCAATAAACATGATAATGAAAAACTGAAAGAAAACAAGTGTTATTGATTTTCCCTCCCAAATCTTCCTCTAAATCCAAGAACATAGTTTTTCCATTGTTGCAGCAGTGCCCCAGAGATTGTTACAAGGATTCTCCTTCCTTTCCATATAAACCACATGGTCATAACACAAATCCTATCAATATTTGTGATATATATGCATTATGTAGTAGGAAATATACCAAACCTAAAGTTATCGTATAGAGTGAGAGTCACAGAAATGGACGGTTATAGTTTCAAGCCAACAAAGGCAAAAACCTCTAACCCATTTACAGCAAAGAAATGCACAAGATGTTTCATCCACAGAACATAATGAGCACAGTCTTTCTTCCAAGCTTTTATGCTTTATCTCTGCTTTAACATACAGCTTTTCCAATAATTAGTGCCATAAAAAGTCAGATTGGTCTTTAATGTGCTTCAATTGAGAAGTAGTTGTGGACTTTCCCTAGTGTCCTGTCCAGATTTTCCCTAGTCGGTATGAATACCACCTGTGCCATCCCTAAAAAAAGGCCAGTAGCCTAGTGGGGCTAAATTAGCCAACAAAAGATAGCTAGATAAATTAATAAATTGCTGTCACCTACTCCTTGTACAGCCTGGTGAAGGTGGAATCTATATGTCTAACACCCTACTAATGGGGGCTGCATGCTTTGTAGACTTAAAAATGGGATCTTGCAATGCTGATGGCCCTTTGTAGAAATACGTGAGGATGCAAGTCTTCCTGGAGATAGGAGTATACATGCTTATTCATAATAGTGACAACAGTAACAAATGCTAGCTCTTTTGCAAAATGACTCCAGTTTTAAGTGAACATGTCTGCAGTATTCCCTTTCTGGTGCCATGCCATAGCATAGGATGAAGGTGCATATTATTTTTTTTTAGCATGATTTGTGTGCTGAATGTGATGGCTGTTAGATGGTGGTGTCTCCATCAGATAATTTTGCCAGCTGTTGCTTTCTGGGGTGGAGTTCTAGATTGATGTCCATTAGTCATATAGCTTTAATGCTTTAGAGAAATAGGCTTACAAATTTTGAAATATGCACCTGATTGTTATAGCAGCTTGTGAGGGAATTTTCACTTTATAGTGCATATTGCTGGCTGCATTGCATCTTGAGCTAATGGCAACATTTTTACTCTGCAATGATTAGTGCAGTATGCACAAATTTGACATGAGAAGGCAAGCTTAAGGTTGCTATTTTATTGTTGGAGCAGGGCAGTTAAAAGACAGCAGGTGACTGCTTTCTTAGCAGTCTAATTTGAGGAAGGCCTCTGCAGTCTTAACATTAAATAACATATACTATCTGATATAGAGAGTACTGGATGGTACATTTTATCTTTGTTATTCAGGGTACTATAACCATTGTGTTTATGCTGAAATTTAAATTAAATTTAAATTTATTCATTTAAAATGCTGCATATCTCCAGGGGTAACGTGGAAATCCATGCATTCTTAGTATGTAGTAATCATGCATGAAAATTGTGCGCCCTTGAAACTGTTAACTTATCCTTTTGTATTTTCACTTTTATGCAGGAAAGGTGCTGGATGTTTTTAGATACACATGAGTAAGCGGATGGTAAAATTATAAGATAATGCGATACTTCAAAAAGATGTAGTTGTAGTAATTTCAAAACCCATTAGACAAATGCTTCCGGCAGAGTTTAGTGCCAAAAATGTAGGAGAGCTTTTGCTATGCATGTTTGTTTCTAGTGTGATGACAAAGAGAAATAAAAAGGAATTTGATGGGTTAAGGCTGACACTAATACTTTGTCCCACCCATGTGCTCCACCTCACCCCTTTCCTAAGGTTGGGTTTGTGTCCTGAGCAATGTAGTCTAAAACAATGGTTACAGAGACATAAGGGGAAAAAATGTCTGTTTACCATAGAAGTTTGTCCCACGGGGAAGAAAATTAGACTACATAAGTACATCAGCAGTCCACATATGTATGTGTGATTCAAACATGCCTCTGATCACATCAGCAGTCCGTATGTATGTGTGATTCAAACATGCCTCTGATCACATCAGCAGTCCATATGTATGTGTGATTGAAACATGCCTCTGATCACATCAGCAGTCCATATGTATGTGTGATTCAAACATGCCTCTGATCACATCAGCAGTCCATATGTATGTGTGATTCAAACATGCCTGTGATCACATCAGGAGTCCATGTGTATGTGTGATTGAAACATGCCTCTGATCACATCAGCAGTCCATATGTTTGTGTGATTCAAACATGCCTCTGATCACATCAGCAGTCCATATGTATGTGTGATTGAAACATGCCTGTGATCACATCAGCAGTCCATATGTATGTGTGATTGAAACATGCCTCTGATCACATCAACAGTCCATATGTATGTGTGATTCAAACATGCCTGTGATCACATCAGCAGTCCAAACGTATGTGTGATTCAAACATGCCTGTGATCATAGTGTGAGATTTTTTGGAGTCTTTTATGCATGGTGAGCAATATAGACTGCAAGATGATTAGACAGTGTTCCCTTTTTATGCATCAAGGAGAATCCTTTATAGACTTAATGTATCTGTATTATGTAAGAAGGTTCATTGATTGTGCATGTAGTATTTTTATATTGCTAAAGTTAAGCTGCTTAGTGCTATTTTAGTACAATGCATAACATAACTTTGTAGAGTTTATGTGAAATTTTACAGAGTTTTATTAGGAACTAAAACTAGAGTTATTGTTATATATATATTTTATTATGCATGTCTTGATGTATTTTTAATATTAGTTTTGGTTAATACTGGCTCTTGTGGAATCTGCACCTTGACAACATTAATGTTTTAGCTGCAGGTTAGTTGCTCTTTGTATAGAATATAGTACAGCAGTTTTAGTGGAACTAGTATTTTAAGAGTGTGAATATTTTAAGTGCTGGTATTTTTGATTGGCTTGCTGTTTAAATATAGGGGTGTATTAAAACGCAAGGATTAACCTGTTTTACTATCTAATGAAGCAGTGTGTTTGATACTGCAAAAGTGCTCATACTTTTAATAAAGCTACAGTTTTATGCCTGACCTGCATCAATTTTGTTCACCTGCACTTCTTGTTATATACTGGATTTTTTGATTGGTGAACAGTTTGTTTGTGCCCCTGCTACTGTCTTGCTTAATGTGAAATTTTGTTTTATTCCTCAAGTACCTTGACAATTAAGTGCACCCCCATGCCCTGTTGAATTCTTTTTCACATGTTTCCTGAACATGTTAACATTCCACACGGTTCCTTGTGTAGAGGTGATCATTTCCTTTCAGAGGGGATTAGCTTGTGGGCTGGGGTGAAAGTTGACCTCTGGCTGTCAGTCATCCTTGGAGGCCTTATATATATTTTTTGTTTTGTACCTATAAGCCCTTTCTATGATAGCCAACTAGCAAGGTGCACTGCTTTTGCTCTGTAGAACTAAATATGATCTTATACTTCCACATACCACACTGTTCATCTAAACTGAATATGCTCCTTAATTGGACTTATGCTTGCTAAGTCCTGGCATGAAGAGCTTGCTCAGCCTGGATTGGTATCCAGATGGAGCTCTTGCACTGGGTCTAAACCAACTCATTCCCCTGGGAATGGATACTGGAAACAAACCAACATCTTTCCCAGAGATTGAATGCTGTGATTAATCCAGCTTCTTTCCCTGGGACTGGATGGTTGGACCAAACTAATTCCTTCCACTGAGAATGGGTGCTAGGACCAAACCAACTACTTTGCCTGGGATTGGATGTGCTAACATCAGGCACTCATTTTCATCCCTCCTTGGATGACTCATAACAACAGAACTGCTACTCAGTTCTGGATTGCATTGGGTGCAGTCATGTGATTTATCCCTTTCTTTGCATCATGGAGTTACAGTTGTGACACTGGCTCAACAGGAGGTATAATCCTTTTTGATGCTCGGAAGATCATAAGGGTGCAGGTTCTGTTCCCACACCAGGTACCTGAACTGATTTTCAATATTGACACTCTAGTGCAAACGAAGATGGGTGGTGCTTTCCTAAGGTGCCATTGTTTAGGTTAATGTTAAACCAGGGTCCTGTTTGCCTGCATTACTGATAGTTTAGTTGGATGTAAAAGGTTCCATGACACTTATTACAAAGAGTAGGGTTGTTTTTGTTTGCAATTCAAATCATTTAAACTATTTCACATTTTTCTTATATATTTTTACAGTTTACTATCATAGTACTGGGACCATTATAGCAAAATACCAAAACGTTGAAATCCAAAAAGATGAAAAACACTGACTATTGAAATGTCTTACTGCTACAAAACTAGGAACAAGTGCCAACATGTGTTCTGCAGAGGTGGGGGTTGGGGTTTCATACCTCTCAACTGCCCATTTTTTGTGCAGAATGTCCAAATTTTGCCTGATATTTTTGATCTGTTCCTCTTAAAATTTGTGGTTTTCTGACAAATTAACGAGGGCTGAAGTCATGAAATAATGAGTTTCAGACTTCATGTCTTTTGAAAAATGCATGCTGATGCAAAACTCATTATTCTAGCAACTTAAACACCTGTTCCTATTCTTGTCCCCTCATTATTTTTTGGCCTTGTCCAGATTATTTGAGCTAAGCGGTTGAGAAGTATTTGGGGAGGAGTAAGTCGGGGAGTTTCATATTGTGGATTTCAGCATTTTGATATTTCAATATAATGGTTTAATGGTTATGGTCAGGCATTTTGTGGCCTTCTTTAATGATAACAAATCTATTTTTATATCAAATATTACTGCCGGGAAAAAAAAACTAAAAAGAGAACGCCTTCAATTTAAAATGCCAGAAATAGCCTGGATTTCTCATTATTAAATTATTATCCCTCCTTTTTTCATAACAGAAATCTGATGTATTTCAAAACTTCATTTGCATTCCAAACCATATAATAAAATAAATCAGCATATCTGTCATTCCAGATGTTCTTTATACATGGAACCAACATTTTATCTCCTGTCTCTCTTCGTTTCCTCTGTCCAACATGCAATATATGTTATCATATCCATGTTTACTGTTTCTTTCTCAGTCACCTTCTGCATTTCTGATATATCACAAAGTTTACCCAGTAGTTTACAGCTCAGTAATATGGTAGGCATTTTATTTTATTTTATTTTCAGTTGTTCTTTATCCAGTAGTTTACACCTCAGTAATATGGTAGGCATTTTATTTTATTTTCAGTTGTTATCCCTGAAAGTGCACTGGTTAAACAGAGTTTTTTTTTTCAAATAATGTTTTATTTTTCCTTCATACTATAAACACATTCAATTTGGCAGATAAAAATTGCAGTATTAGAAAAGCAGAATAAAACAAAATGGTTATCGAGAATATACAGTAACCATAAAGTAAGTAGATAAAAACCCTAACAGACTATATACACTATATACATCAAGTGCTACAAAACTGACTTTTTTCAGCCAAAATCTAGGTCATATAGTGATATATGATTAACACATTGGCGTTGTTGCCTCACAGTAAGACGCTGTCCGGTTCGATTCTCAGCTAGAGTGTCTTCTGCATGGAGACATGCATGAATGGGCGTACCTTCGTTGAAGGTTGAGTGTCAGGTCTGGCAAGCTGGTACGTAAAAATCAACTGCCAATCATTAGCGGACCGGAGTTCCGCTGTGGCGACCCCTAACCGGGAAAAGCTGAAAGACACAAATAAACAAACAAACGTACAGTGATATTGGCAATTGCTGAATATGACACAAAATTTTCATGTAGAATAAATATCTCAGCATAATATAGTTTAGGCTTATTTGTAGTAAATGTGTTACTTATAAGCATTTTTGTACAGAAAATATTAGTAGTAAAGGTAAAATGTAACATGCTTGACATCTTTGTTAGTACATTAAGGGACTTGTGATCAAATTTTGTGATGAAATCAGAAACTTTTTTGTATCACTGATTATTTTTTAGATATATTATTATTAACAAAACTTGTAATGTTCTCTTTATAAGCAAAGGCCTGCATGTAAAAGATAACACTGACTGTTTTGTTAGTACATTAAGAGATTTGTGATAACTGTTGGCAGTAAGATTTGACTTTTGCATCATTGCTTACTTCATAGATATGCTAGTTTTATCAGGCACATGTTGATTTTTAAATTCACGTTATAGCTACATGTTAAAGTCTGAAGTTTGTCTACAGTAAGGTATAAGTAGACAGCAGGTTAGCTGATGTGAGGAGAGGAGTTTTTTTTTCCCCAAGAGTGTTATAATTAAGAACAATTGCAGGCTTTGGAAGACTTTAGGTATACAGATAAATGTTTGAAAGGAAGAAAGGGTGGGTTCAGCAAAGATGTTAACTGGGATGGAGTAACAGATGGCAGGACATTGGTTAAAGAATACTTATATAGCTATAGTTAAAATGAATTTGGGTCTTTCTAGAGAACTGAACCTGGGGTTTAATTTCTTACTATGTGGTGTATGTTAGTCTGAAAAGGTTTACAGGATCCACTACTGAGGATGTTATTCTAATAGCAAGTTACTCAAAAACGTGGAATGGGATTGTAATCTATTGGTTAAGTTTAGGAGATGGCAATAGTCACTGGGCAATGGTCGCTGGTCAGATAGAAGTTTACATCTATAAAGTTCGGACTGGGCAACCTGCAGCAGATTTGTGTTTGGGTTGTCAAGAAAAATCAACAAAAGAGGAAATTCTGATTTGAGTAATAAGATATTCTTACTATGAACAGTAAAAAACAAAGCAGGAGGTAGCAGCCACAGCTACCTCCTGCTTTGTTTTTTACTGTTCATTTTATTGTTGTTGGAGGTAACTCTTGCCAGCACCATTTGGTTTTTACTGCATATGCTTACTATTGCTTTCTTAAAGTCAATTGTGAGATGGTTAGAAAATTTGTGATTATATTTTAGTTTCTTGAGGGGCTTTGGAATATTAGATTCTAGCATGTTAAATGAAATGTAAGGCTGGATTTAGGTGACACCCAAAATTTATAGGATCAAACTGGTGGACTAGGGAAGCCCGATAAGTCTAGTTTTGAGTTTGTAGTTAGCTAGACCCTGTGAGGTACTGGAAATCATAAAGATTTTTTTTTCTGAGTTGATTAATATTTTTTTTAATGTGGAAACAGTGGCATAATTGGGTATACTACTCTTGAAGGAAGGTTTGTAGTTCAGAAGTTGAACTCTCTTATTTCAATAAGAGATCATCTGAAAATTGATTCATTTAAAGATAGGGGATATTAGTAGGGAGGATCTTAATGAATAATGAGAAAAGGATAGTGCCTAAAATTGCTGCTCAAAGCATGCATTGATTGAACTCTATTACACATTTTAGGGTACACATACTTTCTTGAAGCACTGTATACTTTATTTCTTGTTTTACAGTTAATATTTTAATGACATTTGCCACAAAATACCTTGCCAAACAGTGTAATTCTTGGAATATTTATCTCCTCTCCAAAGCTTCTCTGACCTTTTCATTTCATCCTCCCTCCCATCCATGTAATATTTTATTGCCATTGTTAACACATTTCATACACTCTTTCTTTTATTTCTCATCTAACTTTATATGCCAGCTAATATAGTTCTACTATACTGTTAGCTAACACTTTTTTAATCATATTTTCTTTTTTTCTTGATAAAAATCATAAAATTCCTTAGGTTTTCACCAAAGTATGATTCTTGCCATACTTCCTATCTCAGATTTATCACATCTAAAAAATATAAATCAAAGAAATAAACAAAAATAATGTTTACTAACCCAATTTCCTCTCTCTCCTTCTCATTATAAACCATTGACTAGATTCAACAAGGAACCCAAAAAACCTGAAAAAAATTCCAAATAATTCTTTCATGTGTGATTCATACTGCTGATACAGATTTTTCATTAAAACAATTACCCCATTTGTTAATTTTACCATTACATTGTTATATTCTTTCTTATCTAATAACAACCATGTTCTTTTTATTTTGAATGCTGTGGGCTTTATTACTACTTTCACCTGCCGTTTATTGCTGTAATCATCTGCATAGTTTAAAATCATGGCAAGTTAATCTTTTTTCTGTAATTTCCCATCTTGCATAATTTATCATCTTTTCTGAATTGCATATCACTGCATTTATTTTTAAAGAAAATAATATTCCATACATTGAGGCATCCCTACTTTACCCCAGGATTCATTTAATTGTTTTTCCTACTACAAATTAGTCATGGGCATTCTGCAAAATTTATTATACAAAAATAAGTGATATCCATCAATTAATACAGTAATCAATTTATTTATTTCCGTGAAAGATTACAAACCATAAGTCAGATAATAATGATCATTCAAATTTTATTCATTTAAGAAACAAATTGTCAGTACCATTTTTCTAGTTTGCCACATCTAGCTACCCATAGTATCCATGGAACAAAAAGTAAAACTACATCCCACTTTTTGTTTAAATTTAATTTTATAGTACCTATAACATCTTATATGTCTTTGTCTAAATAGTTATTATTAAACATAATCAAGATTTTTTCTCCAAAATTTTGAGCAGTTTTCCATTATACAAATATATGTGTATTTCATCTAAACTTCCACAAGAACATCTTCCTTCCGACAAGTTTTCATAATACATCTGTCCCCTTACTCCAATATATCTGTAGCCTAATCTCCAACAAAAGCTCTAAAGAAAAATATAGTTTTGTGCAGAACTAATTCTCTCCATAGTACAAACCAGTACCTTTTTGGCAGTGCCCTCCATATCTGTGCTATGTAGTTGTTTGCATTTTCCTTGTATGTATGTTCAGTAAAGTCTACAGTTTCAAATACGTTTACAGTTGCATAATGTGTATAGGTTTTTACCTAAGTTTTTGTGAAACAGAATCCCAGTACTCAAGGAAATGTGATGCAGAACTTCCCATCAATTCCTTAGCAAAAGATTGCTCAGTTTTGATTGTATCCTCTAGAAAGTTCAAAAACAAAGCCCTATAAAAGCTATGGGATGAACCATTCCCAATCCTTGGTTATGCCTATAAGCACCCCCCCATTCACCGGGGTTTAGTTAACTACCTTATATTAAACTAAAACTGCATTCAGCCTCACCTGAAGATTTTCTGAGAGCACATACATCCAAGCTAAATAAGGACAAGCACTAAGATATAAGGTTTAAGCAAGAGCACCTTCTTTAATTAAGGCATTTTATGACATGGCTCATATGTATTTAATTTCTCCATTGTCTTTAGCACACCATACTCTCCCTTAAAAACAGTAGTTCTAAAATAAGTCCAAAGACAGAAAGAAAAGAGATTAGAAACAAAATGTTCTTCACCAAACCTATTTGTCTTTTCATTAGTCATACTTAAACCACATTCCTGAAACATTTTCGTAGGTAAATTAATTACTATATTTCTTAGAAGAAAAATAAATCCTCCACATAAAAACATACTTGTGGGAAAAATAACCCTTACTTAAAAGTTATGCTACAGAATGAGTTTTTTTTTTATCTTTGTATTTACAAGTAGAAAAAATATAAAACATTTATGGGAACCAGGCGACCCCTAACCGGGAAAAGCCGAAAGACACAAACAAACAAACTGCTGTATCCCTGTCAGAAGAAAAATTCAAACGAGTCGCATCTGCCTCAGGTGATGAAAAACTTCTTTATTAGCAGCTAACCAGATTACACAGCATGTTGGCCAAGATGATCTCCTCTGGTCAACTTGTTTACTGACATCAACTTTTATACTGCAAGCAAGACAACTTTTTGTTACATTTCTGACCGTTGACAGTTGGCTATGAAAAACATATAGGATAAACATGTTTATCACAAATCACCTCAAACCAACAGTTAGTACAGAATGTTCAAGAAGCACAGAATGTTCAGTTCAACAATGGTAGCTCAAATTTTCCAGGACACACAGCCTGCTTCAGTAAATTAACTCTTACTCGGCCGTGCGTCCTTATCCCAGGCTTCACCAAGCTATAACCAAATCTCTTTATTCTGAAATGCAGAAAACAGTTATTATTCAGGTTCATAAGCAATGCTGCATTTTGTACACAGATGAGGCCCATCTTTGATAGGCATATCCCAACAAATAACATGTTCACTTTGCAAGAAGAGGAAAAAGACAAATAACAGTATGTTTTAAAACTTTTTTCTTAACATTTCCCCCCTGAAAACACTTTTATTTGTCTTTTATTTCAGCAATATATGGTAAAAACTAAGTTTTTCTTTGCATACATTACTTCATTGGGAAGACAAATTTTTAAACTCCAAAAACATTTGCAAAAGTAAAACTTCAATGTATTCACTTTCACCAGTCTGTTGCAATTGCTGGTACATCGTCTTCGTAACAGCAGTATCAACCAGTCTTTGTAGAAGACCTCTAATACAGGGTATACAACAGCAACCGCATACCACCACGATAGCCACAGCAACTCCAACGGACACCAGGAAACTGCTGATGAGATGACTCCATTTTCCAAATCACGCTTGTAGAAAGTCTGTAAAGGGATTATTTATCCCAGAGTTCTCTGCCAGTTCTTCGGATAACATCTCCAAACCTTTCAAAGCTCGAGTGATACTTCCATCAGGTGCAGTGTTGTTTGGAATATACGTACAACAGAAAGTCCCAAACATCTTGCAAACTCCTCCTTCTTTGGCCAGGAGCATATCCAATGCAATTCGATTCTGCCATGCCACCTGCAAAGTGGCCTCCAGTTGTTCAGCAATTCCTTTTAATGCATCTTTGGTATAGTTCACAAAACGCTGCTGGTTATAGTAAATGTAGTTGATCCACTCCACATTCTTATTAGGTTGAATCCAGACAAAGATGGATGTAAAACCAGCTGCTATTTGGTTTATTGCTTTGTATTCATCAGGTACGCCTCTTGGTACGCTAATGCTATTGATGTAGACACCGTTATCGAAAGATTGCTTTGGTGCCTCTCTTTTTCTCCTACTCAACCACTTCGGCTTTATTTCAGGTTCTCTTACGAAACTGCTTGCTGGAACTGGGAAAATGTAGAATGGCAGAGTTAACTTTACAAGTGCACAAGTTCCCTTCCAGGGAATCGTAAGCCTTGATCTGAGTTTATTGTCTCCACATAACCACCATACGTCTGCTAAACTATGAGTTTGGTTTCTCCAGAAATGGATTCTTATTGCCATTCACAGTAACATTGCAATAGTTCTGTCCCATATTGCGATAATTCTTCCCTGTGCCATCTCTGGAAATGCACATATATGAACCTGGATAGGAAATCACTGCAGGCAGTTTCTCAACTTTGCTTATGACTGGAAAACGCTGAGTTTCATTTTTGCATTTATCTTCAGTTTTGTTGAAGAATAATTTTAACAGACACGTTAGGTTACCTTCATCTTGCATCAATGGGACTGTTGCTGATTGCTGTTTACCTTCAGCACAAGAAATACAGTTCTCACGATGTGCTTCTCGGGTACTATATCTAACCCAAGATAACCATTCATTATGGTGTATGAATCCCATCTTGAGTAACAATTGTTCTTCTTCTTCTGTGAAGGCAAAATCTGCTTTACTTGTCGCATTCTTAAGGCTTTGTACTTTAAGTTGGAGGGTCCCCAAAGGATCAGTTCTAGTTGGAAGGGACACTCCGATTCCATAAACTCCTGAATCACTTTCTTGTGGTGACACAATGGTTATAGTAATTACTTCGATACCTTGGAAATGCGCAATTTTTATTCTTTGTTGCCTGCTTTTATCTTTCTCTGGTATCACTGCACCACTTGTTTCCCATCCATTCACATCTGTTGACCACCAAACATTTGACCAGGATGTACAGTCTCTATTGCACAAGTATTTTGCACAAGTCAAGAAATTATTATTGTTCCATTTAGAACAGTCCAAAATTCCTTCACAAAGTTTCACCTTAAACACAGTAGTAACATCTGTTTGCGCTTGCAGCACCACCATTCCTTTTTCTCTTGCAACTGTTCCTGCTCGTATGGACATATTTACTTTCGCCACCAAAATCATCATCATGTGACAGTTCAAGTACCAGTTGAACATAGCCATCCTCCCTAAGGACTACCTCGCGCCATTGGTTTCTTCACTAGGTTTGAGACAAACTAACCCCTATTGGGCTAATCCCCCTTTGTAGCCAGACTTTGCACTCAGAGGTCTGGTGGAGTTTGACCAATATCAATGGTAGAAGGAAGAGCCTTGAGTTTTTTACAGTGGGTGATATGAATCCAGAAAGTCCTCTCAGCGATCTTTACAGCCGTAGGTGTCGAGATTAGTACTTGGTATGGGCCTTCCCACCTGGGGGATGACCAAGTCTTTCTCTTCACAATTTGGATCCACACCCAGTCCCCGGGTGCCACGCTTAACAAGGCTTCACCTCTGGAATCTGCAAAGGAGTCATTGGTTACAAGAGATTTGACATTTAGTAGCTTCTTCATATAATCCGCTAGATCCTCACACCCCTCACGTTCCGCTGGCAACAATCCTTGCCACTGCGGGACGTAATATGGTCTTCCAAGCAAAAGTTTAAATGGTGTAAGTCCTTTGTAGGAAGGTGAGATTCGCATATACAGGAGTGCCAAAGGAAGGCATGCAGTCCATGATCTATGTGTTTCTGCCATCAGTTTGTGGAGCTTACTCTTCAAGACACTGTTGTGTCTTTCCACCAGTCCAGCTGATTTGGGATGGTAAGCACAATGATATTTAAGATCAATTTGAAACACTTGACCTAACTTCTGAACAATCTGGTTAACAAAATGAGACCCATTATCACTGTAAATGCGTCTTGGTAAACCAAATCGGGGAATTATTTCTGTAGTCAAAAGCTTTGCTACTGTTTGTGCATTCGGGTGCTGTACTGGAAAAGCTTCTACCCATTTAGAAAAAGCATCAATAATGACTAAACAGAACCGTTTTCCCTCTGAGGGTGTCAATTCAATAAAGTCTATACAGAGTGTGTGGAATGGATATGGAGGGGTGGGGAATGCCTGCTGAGACTTTTTAACTCCCCCCTGAGCATGATACTTTGCACATAATAAACAAGATAAATAGAATTGCTTTGTATAAGTTGAAAACCCCTTACACCAAAACACCTTAGACACTATTTGAATCATCGTCTGTACTCCTACATGGGCAGATCCATGGCTAACCAATGCCGCATACCTAAAAAGGTTTGAGGGTAATACCATTTTGCCATCTGATGCCCTATACAACCCATCCTGTTGAGTGATACCATATTTTACCCAATTACATTTTTCCTTCTGTGTCGTCAATGTTTGCATTACTTTTAGTGTCTCAAAGTCTAAGAGGTGTCCGGGCTCCAAATCATTATCATGTAAAAGCAAATCATGTCCCTGAGCTGCCTTTTTTGCAGCCATATCAGCAAGGGCATTTCCCCTGGAGACAGGATCTTTTCTGCTGGTATGTGCGGAACATTTACATATCACTATCTGAAGTGGTAGTTGCACTGCATCTAACAACTGTAAAATTAAATCTCGGTGATTTATTGGTTTGCCTGTCGCAGTAACCATTCCCCTATTCTTCCATTGTTGAGCGAAAACATGTACAGTGGAGAAAGCATATTGACTATCTGTATAAATTGTCACTTTTTTACCCTCCCCTAAGGTACAAGCTCGAGTCAAAGCCATCAACTCAGCTGCTTGTGCAGAATAAATGTTTGACAATCTCTTTGCCTCCAAAACTTCAGTTTCTGTGGTGACGGCATACTCTACTAGTGTTTTTCCTACAGTGTCCTTCTTTGCTGATCCATCTACAAACAAAACAAGATCAGAATCTATCAACGGAATATCCATTAAATCTGGTCGGGGGAGCACTTTGTCATGAATGCTGTCTAAACAAACGTGTGGAGTACCTTCCTCTGGAGTCGGCAAAAGTGTCGCTGGATTAAGAGTAGTACATCTTTCTATGGTCATATGAGGCTGTGTCAGCAGCACTGTCATACATGACAAATGTCGACTAGGAGATAAAAAGGTTATCTTATCTTGCAAAAGTATAGTAGCTACTGAATGTGGAACCCGCAATTGTAATGGGTGAAACAAAACTAATGATGCTGAGGCTTGTACTGCCAAGGCGGCTGCCACTACAGCTTGAACACAATGTGGCAATGCCCTTGTAACAGGATCTAATCTGGAGGAGTAGAAAGCTATCGGTCTCTGTTTATTCCCATGTACTTGTACCAGAACCAAAGTCATATATCCTCCCTTACAATCAACCATTTGTATAAATGGCGTAGAATAGTTCGGAAAACTCAAAACAGAGGATCCTGCTATCAATTGCTTAACTCTAATAAATGCCTGTATTGCCTTATTTGTCCACTGTATATTATTCTTAGCCACCATGGGAGTATCATAGATCAGTGCGGTCAATGGCCCTACTTCCTCAGCATAGTTAGGGATCCAACTTCTACAAAAAATTAGTCACACCTAAAAAGGACATCATCTCCCGCTTAGTTGTGGGCATAGGTGCCTCAAGAATTGCTTGCTTTCTTTTGTTCTCCAATTGTCTACCTGCCTGCGAAATTAAATAACCCAAGTACTTTACTTGTGCTTTCCACAATTGTAGCTTTTCTTTATTTACCTTATGTCCTTGCTCAGCTAAAAAACTAAGAAGGGCAAGGGTATCCCTTTTACAACCTTCCTGCGTGGGTGAGGCCAACAAAATATCATCTACATACAACAGAACCTGGCTTTCCTTTGGGGAACAAACTGAGCTAAATTCGCAGCCATTTCTTGTGTGAATATTGTCGGACTCTCACAATAACCCTGTGGCAATCTGCTGTAGGCATATCTTTTACCTTGATAAGTGAATGCAAACCAAAATCTACTCTCCTTATGTAGTGGTATGGAGAAAAAAGCATTGCTTATATCTATGACAGAAAAATATCTGTGCTGAGGTAGTAAATCATTAAGTAATGTATAGGGGTCAGGGACCACTGGTGCTCTTGGGATCACAGCTGAATTAACTGCTTGTAAATCCTGAACCAACCTCCATGACCCATCCGGTTTCTTTACAGGAAACAATGGAGTATTGCAGGGCGAATCTGGGCATTCAACAAGAATTCCTACCTGTTTTAGCTGCTCAATAACTGGCTTAATTCCTTCCTCTGCTTGTTTACTTAGCGGGTATTGGTGCTTAAGAGGTCTAAAACCTGACTTTGGAGTTATACAAACTTCACCTGCTGTTTTCATTAGTCCTACATCCCCTTTACCTTTTGACCATAAACCTACAGGTAAGGCACTTAACGCACTATCTTCCTCTTGAGTTAGGAGGATTTGTCATGCCATTTCTGTTTTGTCATCCCTGAGGTGCACGCTTGGTTGTGCCCAAGTCACCCAATTTAATCTTTGTACTTGGATCTGTTGATCTTTCAATTGACTTTCGGACATTGTGTCCCAATTCGTTACCTTTTTTGCCAAATCTACCCAATGTGACCCACCGCTTTAGTAATTGAAATATGTGGGCTATAACCTGAGCGATATAAAGAACTCATTTCCTTGGTCAAAGTACAGGTCACTACTGTATTACCTTGCGTATCCCAAAACATATCATTCAAAATTATCCTTGCACGTTTGTGCTTAAAGAATTCTTTTTCACATTCTTTATCTGGACCAGGGGCCTCCTTGTAGAACATTGTACAATGTAAGTGCGCCACAACCTGCGGTGACCCACTCCTAGATTTACTTAAAGCTAGGTTGATCAAATCTGTATCAACCCTCCCCAGCCCGTTTGAAATCAAGTCCTGGCTATACCAATAAAACAAGTCTTGTACTCTCTGTACCACCAAGCCATCCGCTAATCTTTTCACCTCAATGCCTTTAGGTGTGGGAATTGCCGCTATTCCAAATGAATGCATCAAATCTCTTCCCAGCAAATTAACTGGACAAACTTTTGATATAATTACCCTACACCTAACAGTTTGGTTTGTTTGCGGATCTGTGAACAATAGAGGATGTGACAGTGGTTCCTTATAGATTTTCCCATTTGCTGCTTTCACAAGGACAAACTCGTCCGTCTCACAGTTCGGGGGCAGAACTGCTGGACCCAAAAGTGTACGCGATGCACCTGAATCACATAAAAACTCCACTTTCTGTCCCTCGACCAAAAACTCTATCATGGGTTTTTGATCTAGATACATAGCAATACCCAAATTTGCCAGGTTTATGACTTCAAAGTCACAATCCCGCCCTTCCTTCTGAGTGTTCTGACATTCATCACAGAGAGTGTCTGCCTCATCATCATCACAATCATTCTCACTTTCTTCTTCTCTACAATAATCACAATAATGAATTTGGCGCCTTCCTTTACAATCATATAGTTATGCAGAGCCCTTGTTCGTAAGCTGTGGGGGATGTTGCCACTCTTCACAGTCGGCAGTGAAGTGCCCACATCTACCGCACTTAAAACATTCTCCACGTTTTAACTTCCCCTCATATTCCTCTGAATGTCCACCTAGTTTATTTAACGTGTCCCATTTCGGGCCCCCATGTTTTTTTACGCCACCACGGTGCCCTTGCCCCCTTTGGTCCTGTACCAAGAATATACCACCATCCCCTACTGCTAACACTTGTACTTTCTTTTTCTTTTTTAAATTGAAATGTCGCTCAGCATGCCATGCATATTCAAACAAAGGTTACAGTCTACATGTTCTATGATCTACTATATGCTTAGTTATAAAACTACTTATCGGAGCCCTACAACCCTTAAGAAAAGCATTTTTCAATTGCTGTTCATACGGACTATCATTGGTCTGATCCTGCGGAATCATCATTCCACAATGGTTATTGAACACTTCTGTCAATCTTACAATATAGTGATCTACAGATTCATCATAATTTTGGATGCACTGATTTATTACTGTCCAATCCGCTCTTGGACGCCACTTATCAGAAATTCTCTTTAACAGATCAGTGACTCACGTGTCTAACACCCCAGAATTATGCTTTAATGTAGTGCCGTCATCTACCTTACATGTCCAAGTACCACAAACTAAGTGCCAATCTGGACCCAGGATTTGTCGCACTACTTGTTCTACTTCTAAACCATTTAGATGATAACTTAAATGCATACCAACTATGTCTTCAGAAAACTTTTGAAAATTAACCTTGGGATGAGGAATACCATCTGTAGCTCATTTTATATCCTCTCTAGCCCAGGGATGATAAACTAAAATAGTTGGCTCTTGTCCAACATCCCCTGCTTGTGGGTTTGCAACTTGTATTAAGGGAAGAGCTTCTGAGTAGTCAGAAAGTTTAATGGCCCAATGTCCTTGCCCTGCTGGTCCTGACCTTAACTGCATAGGTTGGTCTACCTGTTGCAAAGCAACCTTGGGTACTATGGGAATTTGCGGGTAAATTGGAGGAGTCACAACGCTTCCTTGAGCAGCCAATAACCCACCCTGCTGTACAGATCCCACATCTTCAGACTGATATTGAGGAGGTTCCGCCGGTACGGCAGCAGCAATTTCCCCATACGGTGGGGCAGTTGCCTGCCTTTGTACAGCACAAACTGTATGCTCATCCTCCTTATCTAAAAATAAAGCTACTTTTCCACTTGGCACCAGTGATCCCTTTTGATTTATTTTTTCTTTTTCCTGGCACTGTTTTTCTTTTGTAGCTCGTCTATTTGCTTCTTCTAACCATTTTTGTGCTTGGGGAAATCCCAATTGTCTTTGCTTTTTAGTTCTAGTTCCCGCATCTCTTTTCAAATCTCTAACCAATTTTGCACAGGCATTCTTATTCAGTGTACCATCAAAATCATATTTGGACTTCCACTTTTTCAAAAATTTAACATTATTTTTGTTTAAACCTTTCATATACTTAGCATCAACATTTAAACAGACATCACTCTCACACTTGCAGCAACTCGAACCCATGTTTCCCCTAGATTTCTTATTTTAGGACTGTATCAAAGTTATTTTACAGGGCTTATTATAAAATGGGGCTATCTTAATGGGTGATCCTAACAAAAGAATCTTAACAAGTAATCCTACCTACCCTTAACTAAAAATAAAGCCCTTGTCGACAAGGTTAAATTAAATTAAAAGAAAATTTATTTTTCATCCTACCTGAACCAGATGAGACTCCGTTTCCCCTTTTCATTCAGAAACCGTCCCTCAGATAGGGATCAGAGAGTGGCCGGCCTCTTTTCAATGACAAATCAATCAGAGGGCTTTCAGTTGAGGGAATCTTAAGATGAGAAACCCTCACCTGCACAGGTTTTTCGGTCTCTCTGTTGGTCTGATCCGTATCTTAGTAGAGGTTTCCGGTCCGAAGGACCAAAATGTCAGAAGAAAAATTCAAACGAGTCGCATCTGCCTCAGGTGATGAAAAACTTCTTTATTAACAGCTAACCAGATTACACAGCATGTTGGCCAAGATGATCTCCTCTGGTCAACTTGTTTACTGACATCAACTTTTATACTGCAAGCAAGACAACTTTTTGTTACATTTCTGACTGTTGACAGTTGGCTATGAAAAACATATAGGATAAACATGTTTGTCACAAATCACCTCAAACCAACAGTTAGTACAGAATGTTCAAGAAGCACAGAATGTTCAGTTCAACAATGGTAGCTCAAATTTTCCAGGACACACAGCCTGCTTCGGTAAATTAACTCTTACTCGGCTGTGCGTCCTTATCCCAGGCTTCACCAAGCTATAACCAAATCTCTTTATTCTGAAATGCAGAAAACAGTTATTATTCAGGTTCATAAGCAATGCTGCATTTTGTTCACAGATGAGGCCAATCTTTGATAGGCATATCCCAACAAATAACATGTTCACTTTGCAAGAAGAGGAAAAAGCCAAATAACAGTATGTTTTAAAACTTTTTCTCTTAACAATCCCTCTGTTGACAAGTATACAAATCTCAAATGACCATTAACAAGCGATTCTAACCACAGACATATTACAAATCTCTCTTATTCAGGTAACAAAACATAAGTCAAAAACATACATGCTAAGCATATCCAAGAGACTTCCATGATAGATTTTATTCTGTTCTTTTGCAGTAACCATAGACCATAACCTACCATTGTTTTTTTCAAGGGTAATATAAAATTATTTTTTCCAAAAGATTTTGTGTTGACTCCCCTTGAAAGCAGTAGCTCATCCCCTGTTAAGGTTTTACTTTGATTCAGTTCTGCAATCACAGCCAACAATTTGCTATCACAATTTATTGGTGATATTGGTCTCCAGTTCTCTGTTTACTTTTCAGAAATTGTAATGCTGCCTGATATTGCCTCAAAAAAAATCTCAGTTGTCTAGTTTACCATTTTGTGAACATTTTGTCCAAAATCTTTACATCACATTTTTAAATATTTATAATAGGTGTAACCAATCACATCGATCACAGGAACACTGAGATTATTAAAGGACAGTAACGGTATTCTATTATTAAATGCTCAACTCTCTGTCCCTTTTCTCCCTATTTACTGTCGCTGCTATGAATAAACAACAATACAGCCTTTAGAATACTTTAAATTGACTGTTTCTCTGCACTAGAACAGTATCTTACTGTACTGTGATGGTTTCAGTTTCAAAAAAAACTTTTATCCCACCCTAGAAAAGTTTGCTACAGTCTCCAATTCATTGATGCCATCGAGGCCAATGAATACAGGTAGTTTTCAGGTTAATTCCCTCCTCAAACTAACATCACTACAACTGTGCTAAAAATCCACCCATGCTGTGATGTCACAGCTCGCTGTTCCTTCCCCTACCCATACAGAAAGTAAAGTCTATAACAAGGAAACAGTACAAATCAAGTCTCCTGCTATGAGCTGTCAATCACAGCGGGTAACAACTCAAATTACCCTTAGCACTTTGACAGCTAGGGAAGTTAGGCATGAAGGGGGATGTAAAATGAGTCAAAGTAGTACAATTCAGGCTTCAAAAAAGACTGCAGTTTAACTATTCTAAAAAGAAGCAGCATTAAAAGACACTTTGGAAGTCTGTTCTGTGGCATTTGCACTGTTTGTGTTTTAAGTAGTCATTGAACGGCATGAAATGTTACTTAAAACTGTCTGAAAGACAGCAGTGTATGCATGTAAAATCAGTGCATTGACAGGAGGTTTAGTAAGAAAGAGGCCTGTGTTATGTAATTGTTTACAGACAAGCACTGCATTGTGGGATACCTAGAGGTGTCAGGATCACTTCAAGATGTTAAATTCCATGAGGTCAGATTCAAAAATTCCATATAAAAATGTTTAAAAACCTGTAAATAGTCCAACAGTGGTGTTAAAATATAGCAAACACCAAACCATTATGAAATACACATGTTTTTTGAGTCTGTGCATGCGGTTCTCCTTTAATGTCCTTTTAACACAATCAGCAATTCAGAATCACTTATATTTTTATCAATGCATGTTTTATCATTCTACATAAGCTGAACTGTTACAGAATCTGATGAAAATATTGACACCTTTTGTACATTACCAATGTCATTTCAAATGATACTGCAAATATTTCACTATTCTTCTCTTAAGCATTCCCTTTTTGTCTTCTAATACCTTCATTTCTTATTCTTCCTGCCTAACAGCTTGGTCATACAGAGGAGCAGGTTCCTCTCTTGCCTGTTGCACCTTGTAACATTTCACTGTTTTATTTTTTATGTGCCCCAACGCTAATACTATCCCGAGTGTCTATCAGTCCGAGTCATCAGGTAATCTATGGATATTTTCCATTCTGAATCCTTTTCCAGCCAACTCCTTCACTGATATTCATGTAGCATTTCAGATTTCAAGGCTACTCACTACAACATACAGTTCTTTTACAAGCATCTCATGCTCACATGATCTTTCTGGATTCATCATTGGACCATATGGACCTGGAGGTCCCAGAACCCTGCACTGTAGTTATAACATTTTAATCCAAAATACTATTCAATGCTAATGATCTGATAGACCAATTTCAATATTTTGTTAAATTTTACATAAGGATATCGTGCTTTGCTACTAAATTGCCTTTGTGATAAGTGTTTGTAGAGGGTCCCAATATATAGAAGTCATTCTGGCTGATTATTTCCTGACAAAGCTACACATACTTTTAAGACTAACCTTTCTTTTAATGTTAGTGCTCGGGTAACAAATGAAATCCTCACCACCCTAAATGAGGGTACTACTTCCTGTTATATATGTTATCAAAGATTCTGAAACCTCCTCCCTTAGTGCTGATGTTAAAAAAAGGGCAACAATTGCTAAAACCCTCCTCAATTTGTCACCATGTTTTGACAATCTATACCTATGGCTGTACCTATAAAAGGAGCACTTTAAAGAACATTACTTACCCCAAACACTCCTTGGTTCTATCATATACCATAGATAATCCTTAAGCCTACAGATACTAAAAGTTGAAACATCTAGTAGTAAAATAATATTACCATTCATCTTTTCCAGCTACATGACTATAGTCCATAATCTGCTCACATGTACCATGCTGTTTATATTCAAGCAAAGTGTTTTCTATGTCTTTCATTAGTGGCTGAATCTGTATCAGACACACTCTCACTACCTTCTTAAGACTGTTCATCCAAAACTAAAAAAAATCTTTTATATTTCAAGATGTATTATATTTTCTAACACTCTAATCTCCATATTTTCTAGTTTGTTTGCACTCTGTTTCTGTATTTATTCTGATATTATGTTTTGGGCCAATCCACTCTTGAATTGTTTTAGATGTACACCTCATAAAAGTTTTCTTACAACTGTCCTTGCTCTTTGACACATACAGTACAAGACCCCTGTGGACAGCTGGGTATTAATTTCTAGGTTCTGCCTTTATGCTTAAAACTCATGATTCTCTACCATCTCTACATCTGCATGTGCTCTTCCTGGATAATTTAAAATTCCTGCTTTTCTTAAGCTTGCAATATGTGAGATTATCAGTTACTTGCGAGTCTGGAATTGAAGTCATAGTAGCATTAAATGCAGTATCAGACTCATTCTCAGTATCATTAATTTCACCTAATTTCTTCACCATTGGATCATGGGTAGGTACTAGGCTATTGGCCCTAGGGACTATATAAGCCTAGCCAAATGATACCCTGGCTTTTACCACCCAAGAAAATTATTTTCCTGTGCCCCTGTCAAGCAGTGCCACAGAAGTAATCCCCGGGGTGAATTTCCTATCTCCCATCCAGTCATCAAGATTTTTCTTGAAGAGTGCTAATGAGGAGCTTTGTTTGATATAGATAGGTAGTTTGTTCCAGAGTATGGAAAGTCTCTGGGACAGGAATCTATCCCTCCAGCATGTTCTGTTTATTGTGGTGACAAGATTTAGGTCCCTAGAGCATGTAGCTCGGAGGGATTGGGATTTCTTTAAGTGGAGCATGTCCAACAGCTCTGGGTTTGACATAGCTTTGTATGTTAGGCAGAGATCGCCTCTGAGTAGGCGATATGTGACGGAGTAAAGCTGGAGCTTTTTGAGATGCTCTGCGTAGGGCATCTGTTTGAGGCTGGTAATCCTCTTTGTGAGGTATTTCTGTGGCCTTTCCAGTTGCTGTAGATGTCTTGTGAGGTACATACTAAAACGGGCCTTGTGCTCTATAATGGGTCTAATGAGTGATGAGTAGAGGGGAACAATGACCCCTTTTTTTTCCTGGATGAGAAACCTTTTGTGATGAGGTGTGCCACGTAGAAGAATTTCCTGACTACTGTGGCAATGTGATTATCAAAGGAGAGACTACTGTCCACCCGTGTCCCAAGGTCTCTTATCACACTTTCGGTGTTAAGCAGACTACTGCCTATGTGGTAGCTCATGAGTACAGAATTTTTACCTAAAAGGATGACAATGCACTTTTTGGCATTGAGCTTGAGGCCATGGCTTTGACAACAGGCATCTGTCTCAGTGAGGCCCTTTTGTAGGATGTCCACATCAATAGGAGTTTTGATTATGGCTCCTAGTTGGCAGTCATCTGCAAACTTTGTTAGCTAAAGACCTTCTGTGTTAGCCTGTACTTCAGAGAAGTAGATATCAAACAGGAGAGGACCCAGGACTGAGCCCTGTGGTACTCTACTTGTCATTGGTCTAAAGTTGGATTTAGAGTCTGCTACTTTCACAGTGTGGGTTCTGTCAGTGAGCCAGTTGGCAACCCATCTTGTAACATAGGGATTGATACCTAGTTTAGTGAGTTTATCTATAATTCCAGAGTGGGGTTTGGTGTCTAAAGCCTTGGCGAGATCTAGATAGGCTGTGTGAACCACCTTACCTTCATCTACGGCTTTGGTGACTGCTTCAAAGAAGTCTATCAGGTTTATGAGACATGATCTGCCTTTTACAAACCCAATCTGGGTAGGGTCCAGAGTTTGGAGATTACCAATGTCATTGTTTATAAGTTCCATGATGATACGTTCCATACCCTTGCAGACCAGGCACATCAGGCTAATGGGGCGGTAATTCCCTGGGTCCGTGGTGGCTCCCCCTTTGTGGAGTGGGATAATCGTTGCTGTGCGTCATTCAGTGGGCACAAAGTCTGAGGTGAGGCTATGATTGAACATGGTACTTAGGTGGGGTGCCAGTTCATTCTGTAGTTCATGTAGAACGCAGCCTGGGATCTTGTCAGGTCCCATGGATGCTGTGTTCTTGGCTTTGGAGAGTGTGTTTTTAACCTGTGCAGCCGTGATTACAGGAACTTTGCATTCTTCCGGTATACAGATGGGCCTTTTAGGGGATGAGAGAGCAGTAAAGTTAGCACTTAACCTATCTGCCAGGATGTTGTTGGCAGTATCAATTGGTTCTGTATATTTAGTGCCATTGTGCAATAACTCAGAGCAGATGTGAGTGTTGCCGTTGAGATTATTGACATAGCTATAGAATGCTTTGTGTTTGTCTTTAGAATCAGTGGTGATTTTGTTTTCGTAACTAGCTTTGGAGGATTTTATGAGGGATCTCAGCTTCTTACTGAGGCTGACCACGGAGTTCCTCCAATCATGGGATTTTATTCTTTTTTGCAACAGCTTCTTTCTTCTGTTGTAGAGTTTGTTTATGGCAGGGGACCACCCGATTGGCTTCCTTTGTTTGGAGGATAGCATCTTGGTTCTGTTAGTGATTGCATGATCCATGCATTCGTGTAAGTGCTTATAAAGTGCAACTGTATAGGAATCAGCAGTTGTACCTCTATTGTCCATCAGCATGGGTGTCGTGAAGTTTGCCACTTCTGTCTTAAGAAGTTGGCTTTGGAGAAATTTTATTACGGTTTCCCTAATGGCGGGTGGGGTGGGATGTGGATGTTTAGGGTGATTTGCTTGTGGTCGGATCTGACCAACGAGGAATTGACCTCTGGTGTGGAACACCGGTTGCCCATGCTGGTAATGACCAGGTCAAGGATATTGCTGCTCCTGGTGGGGGTGTGGATAAGTTGATCGAAGACACTGGAATTTATGAATTCCAGAAAACGTTGAACACAAGAGTTGGTACATGAGTAGTTTTCCCAGTTAATGGTGGGGTAGTTGAAATCACCCATTATTAGGGTGTTAGGATGTACCCTAATATTTTTCCAGTGTATCAAGAAATGAGGAGTGGTAATCCTGAGGCATGGTGGGGGATCTGTAGCAAGCTACAATTTGGATTGCGGTCTTGCCCAGAGTTAGTTGCACTTGGATAATCCCGGATGCATTATGCTGAGCAACTAGCCTGGAGGTGTAGATATCCTTAATGAATATGGACCCACCTCCACCTTTAGTTAGGTTTGGTGGCCGAAAGGTGTGGTATGAATTATAGCCTGGTAATGCAGGGGTGCTCTCTGGAGCACTGAACCAGGTCTCTGTCACTGCACAGATATCAATGTTCTCCATTTTAAGGAGTGCCTCGAGTGAATGTATTTTGAGGTTTAGCATTAAGTAGCATTACCCTCAGATTTTGCTTGCTTGTACCTGTTATGGTGGTGAATTTTTCATTTGAATATTGCCTAAAAAAGACACTGTAGGGGTGGCAAGAGCCTTAGCCAGTATCCAGAATCCCAAGGGCGACAGATGCAGGTCATCTCTGGCAAAGCATCGTGGTTTGTCGATCATGTCATCCCAAGCAGACAGATACTGGATCCCCTTAGAATGACACCAGAAGCTTAGCCAATTGTTGAAGTCAATCATTTGTCCTTGTACTGTGGTATCATTCTGGGTGATGGCAGGATGCTACTCAGGGCTAGGGTCATACCTGCCTGGGCTACAAGATCGGACAGCTCCTCCATGTCTCTTTTCATGTAGTCCAGGGAGGTATGTCTCAGGTCATTCACACCAACATGGACAATGACAGAGTCATATTTGTACTTGTTGTTGAGTGACCTGAGTACATGCGTTATGTGGCGGATCCTGGCACCTGACAGGCAGCTGACAGTAACCTTCTCCTTGTTTAGCCTGGTGAGTGGAACATCAGTGTGCCTGACTACAGAGTCACCTATGACTAGAGTGTTGGCTATGTTGTTATGCCTTATGGGCTGTGGTTGAGTGTCACACTGAGTTTGTGGACTATGTGTCATTTGGGTTGTGTTGGGGGGGTGGAGGTTGCTTGCGTTTCTGCTTTGGGGGTCCCTGTTGCTTGGGTAGATTTTTTTTTTGAGAGCCTCCACGAATGTAGGTGTGTGTTTTGCGTTTCTATGTGTGTGTTTTGGTGGTGTAGGTTTTGAGGGACTATGTAATGAGTGTGGCGTGGTGCAAGTGTTTACCT
Organism: Protopterus annectens; assembly: GCF_019279795.1. Taxonomy (NCBI): domain Eukaryota; kingdom Metazoa; phylum Chordata; order Ceratodontiformes; family Protopteridae; genus Protopterus; species Protopterus annectens. The sequence continues at coordinate 470,942,408 of NC_056725.1, forward strand.
TCTCCTCTTGACTGTCTAGTCCAGTCTTGGGTGAAGAGAGTTTTGCTTCCAGTTTGGCTATTTAAGTGCATCTCTCACAGGTTGTAGTGTTGGGTGGTAGGAGGAGAAGGTTGTCTGTGTACATGAGGCAATTGCTGCATTGCCCTAAGACGCCCAGATTCATCAGGTAGACAGGAAATAACACCGGGAGCTGACCCTTAGACATGCCTGGATAGGTGCGTATTTATTAAGTACTAAAAACTGTTTTCCTCTAGACAAGTGAGGAAAGTTGAGTGCTGTAGTAATTTGTAGCTTATTTAGTGCTTACAGTGAGTTCTGAACAAGTGCTGAGCTCAAAGAAACAGATATGAGTGCTGAAACTAGAAAACTGGCTAGTTCTAAGAAACAAAATTAAGCTAGAAGGCTTCCCTCCAACACAGAAAGACTTGGGGGCTCAGAAGCTTACAAACAGTCCTGGATACAGCAAATCTGTATCTGGACTAGACGACTTACAGGAAAGGCAGGAAACAAGCTTAGACATTTTTTTTTTTGTAAAGTGGAAAGGGGAAAGGAGGAACAGAAGCTAAATGGGTTGGCCTTCTCAAATGTTCTCCCTGGATTAGGTAGAATGAGGTAATGACACTAAACTGGGAGGAGTGTCCCAGATCAGATTTACAGTAGGGGCGGGCAACTGCAAAGCCACAAGCTCAGTGTGGTGTCCCATAAAGTTTCATCATGTCTTTTGAAGACATCAGTTTCTATTGCATCCACCTGTAAAAGTTGGATAAGACCCCTGTTTTAAAGTCCTCCCACTCATTTTATTCTCTTGTTCATCTTCTGCTAAGATGGAGTCCATACTTCAGAGGAAGTGAAACATGAGCTTCCTGTGGTGCAGAATAGGGAATTTCTTTGGTCTGTTGGACAAATTTTATCTAGTTACTTTGAAACTCTCAGATCTCTATTGAAACAGTCCATGCCTAGTGGGACTAATGTGGTCAACTGAAATAAAAAAAAATTGAGTTTTAACATCTGTCATTTTTTCTGATATCTCTGTTTTTTTTTTGTTCAAGCAATTATGTGTTAATAATTAAGAGGTATGCTAAGACACATTACAGATATTGTAATATGTTACTGTTTACATAGAGTAATGAATTGTTGTTGGCCTCCATTTGGTTTGCCATTACAACTGCAGTTGAGCAGCTATTCATACATTTTTACATTCATATTAAAACAGAATGTATTGTTTCGCTAGATAATGATCTCGTTTGCCATTTGTACTGGCTTTAATGAATGTAACTTTCACTTCCCTTTGGTGGTTGCTTCTAAATGCTACACTTTTCTTTGCTTATGTTAAAATTGTGACCTGTACAATTTTTAATTATTCTTGATAAAGGTGTGCTATGAGGTATATTATAATTGCCTAAATGTCCCATTTGCTTACATTCAAATTGTAGATCAAATCTGCTCGACTGCACAATCTGTCAGAACTGCATAAAAAACTTTTCTGCAGGGTAGCAAACCCAGTTGTACTCTAAGACTGCTACTTATATAAATTAACTCCTTGATTGCATAATAGTAGATAAAAGGCGAAACCCTCTAAATACCACTATGCAGTAATCTCACACCAAGTCCAGCTATGCATGTTCGGCAAAGTGCGAATTGACTAAAATATTCAGCAAATCACATTAAGACTGACAGTACATTTGACAGAATGTACTGCATCTGTATTGGAGAACCAAAATCACTTGACAGATATTTGTTAAGTTATGTATTATAATTTATTACTGAATCGAGGAGAAACCAAGCACCGGAAAGCTGCAGGATAAACCAACAACTTTATTGAACCAAATATAACGTAAAACGCTTATCGAAACACCGCGTTTTTCGTCTTTAAACTTTCTTGTTGTCTGTTGAAGTCTGTTTAAAGATGAAAAACGTGGTGTTTTGATAAGCGTTTTACATTATATTTGGTTCGGTAAAGTCGTTGGTTTATCCTGCAGCTGTCCAGTGCTTGGTTTCTCCTCGATTCAGTGCTTCTTGGTTGGTTACTAGTTTGGTTTGCACTGTTCTTCATTTGATAATTTATTACTGGTTACTTTTCTAACTCATCACAGTGTGTTGTTCAGTTAATGTAGTTGGCACCTGGCTAGTTGTTTTTTTTTTTTTAATCTGTGCCATTAGGGCAACAGCTGCTGGCTCATGAAACTTTATGGGTTTCTGTTTATTATTTACTCAAGAATTCTGGACAAAGCCAAACATAATGGGAGACAAAGGTCCAAAATAAGAGACAGATTATAAATATTACTCCTAAATTTAGGAAGTTTCTGTAATGACAGATTTAGCATTAACGTGCATTTTCCTGAAGGACATGAAGTCTTTAACTCAAATTCATCCATCCAGGCAACCACAACATGTTTTTCCCATTTTTGCACATAGTGTCGGGGTCTCGCTTCACCAAACAAAATCATCTAGAGCTAAATTTCACACTGCTGGATGGCTTGCTCTGCCATGGTTCTTACACCCCACACACTTGCATGCATACTCACACCTATGGCAAATTTAGAGTGCCCAATCCACATAGCTCATGTCTTTGGAATGTGGGAGAAAACCCACACAGTCACAGTGGGGACATGCAGATTCCACACAGAAGGAGAATCAAACTGCGAAACCTCTTGCTGTGCAATGATAGTGCTATCTACTGTGCCATCCCAAAAGTTTGAATCTCAAATGTCTGTCATTATTTAGTGACTGCAGTTCCTTACGAGTTGCTAGAAAACGACATATTTCACAAAGAACAGACCAGAAATATGAGGCAAAATCTGGACATTTTGAAATATTCTGAACAGTTAATTAGTTGATAGTTATGAGTGTGATGTCCTTTGGTGGCCTGGGTCCTGGTGCAGCATTTGAAGCATATATGAGATCTATTTTGTTTTTAATGTCACACAATCTGACCAGCTTTTGGGGGGAGGGATTCTTTCAAGTCACACATGTTGCTGTTGTTGTGTCTTTTGGCTTTTCCCGGTTAGGGGTCGCCACAGCGGAACTCTGGTCCGTTAATGATTGGCAGTAGATATTTATGTCCCGAGTTGCCAGCCCTGGCACACAACCTGCAACGAAGGTATGCCCATTCACGCACGTCTCCACACAGAAGATGCTTTCGCTGAAAATCGAACAGGACAATGTCTTACTGTGAGGCGACAATGCTACTGCAGCACCACCACCGCAGTTTCTTTCAAGTTACACATGCCTCTGTGGAAATAGTCTGAGATATGGCTCCAGAAAAATGTATCAATTTCCTAGACACTAGGAATGCCAAGTCCTAAGATGGAATAAATAATTGTCTTTGCAGCTGTAATGCGTATGACCATCAAGACTACTTATTTTTATATACTGCCAGTGTTCATTCATATTTGGTATGCATAGCTTGAGCCTCATGTCCTGCTCATGGCTGGAAGATGTCCACAGATCAGCCATACCATCCATCTGCGTTAACAAATAAATATACTAGTCAGCCAGTCCAGGTTTCAGAATTTTTTTTTCTCCTAGCAATTTTTCCTAGTCTTAGATTCCACACTGCTTGATTAATTTCATTTAACACTGCAAACCCCAAAGACTTCAGTAAGATCTAAACAATTTTTCATATTCTTAGATTTCACACTGCTTGATTAATTTCATTTAACACTGCAAACCCCAAAGACTTCAGTAAGATCTAAAGTGAGGTAGTTTGCTGCTTGGTATAGTTTTAAGTACTAGCTCTTGGACAACCTTTTCGTGAAAACCGAGTGGCTGTTTTTTTCATACGTCATGGATGTACATGATGCAGAGATTATGGGTCCCAGGTGTCTGCTGACTTGTTGAAATATTTGCTTGTAATTTTGTGGAAGTCTGTAATTGTCATTGATTTGTGTTAATTTATAACTCACATTGAAAATGCGCAACTTTTAGCTGCTCAGTTTAAATTTTGTAACTGCAAAAATTCTTGCATGGCCTCCAGCCAGACAGTTTTGTCATAGAGTTTTCTAGAAGAAAATAAGACTGAAAGTTTATATTACTTTACGTGCCATAACTTCATTTAGCACTTCTTGTGGGGAGGGGATACACTGATGAGTCAAAGAGTGTCCTTTAGTGGAATAATATTGATATGGTCTGTTCACGCTTTCAGAGCTTGGCGTGACACACTGCCATGGAAATAAGATGCACATGGTACATGCTGAGATCTACACTATACTAACTTTGTGGGTGCCATTATTATGCCAATATATGTGAGCTGATCAATGTGATAATATAAATTAATGGCATGTAATGAGCTTAGATTCAAAATTGTACTGGTGGTGGGGCATATATGGATCACAAAACATAGCACAGTCAAAAAATGTTATCACCTGCATCTCACCTCCACTGCAAAATATGATAAGAGAAATGACAACAGGAGTGAGTTGAAAAACAAACTATATTTTATACTAAAGTGCTTCATGGGAAACTGCATTGTTTTTAAATCCTTGTTGCTTGTGTTCCAACACTGCTACATCTTAGAGTTATGGAAAGGCATGAGAGCATTAAATATGGGCACTGGGATTTTTGAATGTGTTTTGTAATTTTCTTCTTTCAGAATGCTCTGCTCATCATGAACATTCTGTTTGTTTCATTGCTGATGCAGAATGGAGTGATAATGACAGAAATTTAAGTAACTTCAGGACTTCTGAAGAACAACAAAAACTCAAGAGATGCAAAAGTGTTTTAGAACATCCTGTGGGCAAATATGCCATAGACAGCATATCACCTTGTTGCATAGATGGTTGTGAATATTATCATAACAGCCAGATGAGAAATTATGTTGCATAGCAGAGTGCATTAAGGAGATTGGTATCACTGACAAAGTTTGCTATGCAAGCACAGTTATCAGTTGTGTTCCAGGAGAGGTACATTTAATTTTATGGCCAATAGAAATGGGCAGATTTGTGCACTGACTACTAATAATTCAGCATATAGATTATGAGCTGGTCGCAGATCATAACCTGCTTATTACATGTTTGAGATATAGATGCCAAGAAATGTACTTCGAGAGCACACAATTAAGGGTTATGATCAGAGAACTGAATTCAAAAACAAAAAATGGCCAGCACAACCACAGTGAATCAAAATATTTATTGAAACATTGCAGTAAGATAACGAGCCAGCATACCGGTTTTGGCACAGTGCTGGAAAACAATGCAAAATCACCTATCCATATTAATAATATAAAGCCCCAATCAGACACACCTCCAGTATACCATCCCCAGTTAAAATGCCTCATTTAAACCAGGGGGAAATAATGCCCCTAATTTAATGATCCAAGTCCATTCTTTTTTATTTAATAAGTCATGCTAACATAATTTATTAGGTCCACTGATACAAATGCGGTCAATAGCAGTAAATCTAAATATTGCTGTAAGATGTAGTAAAACATGTTTGTATAATACATTAGACATTCTCTTATTTCTAACATTGCTCAAATGTTCAAATACACCTGACTTAAATTGTCTCAAAGTTTGTCCCACATAAAAAGAAGAACAAGAACATTCAACCAAATAAATAACCCACTCAGAGGCACAATTCACAAAACATTGAATATCATAAACCAAAGAAGTATTAGAAGATGAAAATTGTTTAATGTTTACAACATTTTTACATTCCGAACAATGTGTACAAGGAAAGCAACCTAACAAAGGCCTGCCTTCCATGGGCAACTATTAGTACCTCACTGAACCGCTGAAATAATTTAAGAAATTTCCAGTGGTTTTGCCCCTTCTGTAGGTAAACTTACATCACCCTGGTAGCAATTGGGCCATCTTGCTATCTGCCAAAAGTATTCCCCAATGTGTGTGCATTAAATCACAAAACAAATTGGTATTGCTGCCAAAACTAGTCACCAAACAAAAATTTGTGTCCTGTTTTTTGTGAGTCTTATGTTGCAACAAAGTGGTCCTATCAGCAGGCTAAGCATCATGATGGGCAGGTTGTATAAGAGAATGTTTGTACCCTCTTGCCTGAAGCCTCACTGCTAATTCCTCACTATGTTTATAAAGCTCTTCCACTGAAGAGCAAATCCTCCTGACCTGTAAAAACTGCGATTTAGGAATGTTATTAATAATATGAGATGGATGGCAACCATTTGCATCCAATGAAGAGTTATAACTAAACTCTTTCTGAAACACAGAAGTGTCAAGCATGTCATCCTCTCTTTTACAAGTCTTAACATCCAAAAAGGAAATTTCTTGTAAATCATAAGATGCAGTAAATTGCAGACCCAATTTGTTTTCATTTAAATACTGTATGAAGTCATTCAAATAGGTCACATCAGATTTCCACACTAGCCAGCAATCATCCAGGTAACATCCCCAAATATCAATTTCAGTTTAAATAGATGTTATGACTAAGATCATGTATCACTTGTTCTTCTATGTAACCCATAAAAAGGTCAGCATAAATGAGGGCAAAAGAGGCCCCCATAGCTGTACCTTTTTAATTGCAAAAACTAAATCACCATTAAAGTAGGAAATGTTTTTGGTCAAGACATGCTCAGTTAAACATAATAAAAATGTGTTGAACCCAGGGCTGTATAAACCTGTTCTATTTAGCCAAAATTCGACAGTTAACAAACCAGCCCAGTGACGAATGTTGATATATAATGCCTTAAAGTCTAATGTCTAATGTACTCATGTACCAAGTAGTATCAAGCTGTATAGCCTTGAAAATGTTAAGAAATTGTATCTTGAATCCTGGAGCGGACACAAGACAATGCAGGTTTCCAATATTTATTGAGGCAAAGCAGAAATGGGTTCTGTTAATGAGCCATGGCCAGAAACTATAGATGTTCATCGTGCTATACTGCTGCAGTCATCACACTTGGGTTATCCTGTCATCAGGCAGTCCTGCAGTCGGCATGTCGTCAGGCAGTCCCGCAGTCGGGTGAATCCCAAAGTCTTGGTCTGGCGTTGGTTGTCGTCGCCTCTTTCCTGACGTCAGTGCGACAGGGGTATAAAAGAGACAGCCAATGCCATTTTCTTCAGTCCTTCTTGCTGTGCGGTGCCCGAAGCAGAAGCAGTTCGCAAGTGCCGGTCGACCAGCTCCTGAAATTTCCGAATCGAGTTTCAGCCTGAAGTCTTCTCTAAAGCTAAGTACCCCATTGGGGAAACTTTTCTTGCCTCAGACCGATGTCAGACAAAGTTAATAACTGTATTTCTTGTGGGAAGCAAATACCTCATAAGGATTTTCATTCTTATTGTATTCCTTGCCTAGGCCCAGACCACGACGTCTCTGGTTGTCAGTTCTGTGCTAGGTTCAACAAATGTACAATAAAGCATCGGGCAGAATTCGCCCAGCATTATTTTGGCAGAAAATTTAATTATAGCATGCCGTCGGAGCAACTGACATCAGCAATGATTAAAAAACGCAAAGATAAGGACCGGCAGCCAAGGCCAAGAACAGATACCGAGTCCTCAGCAAGGCCTGACGTCGGTTTTCCGGTTTTCAGCGAGGTGCCTTTGCAGCCCCTGACTATCACTGATTCAGAATTTCTGACGGCATCCCAAACCAAAACCGTTGGGCCTCAGGATCCAGTTCCACCTCACTCCTCGGACGCCCCGATGGGGATCCAGAAACTTTGAACAGACCTTCGGTCTCAGTGGGTGTTTTCAAACCGACGACTGCCTCTGCCAAGCCTTATGCTAAGCTCAAAGCCCCCTTGAAAGTTAGAAAACCGGGGCCACACACACCCCCACAGGCCCCTATGCCTAAAAAACAGATGCTTAAGATGGCCGAGGATTTAATTACCCTTATCAGGAGATCCCAACCCCCACCTGACTAAAGGCCTAGACTGGAGGAAGATTATCCTTCCTCTGACCAAGCATCCATTTCCTCAGGCAACTCTGACGACCAGGATTACTCCTTCCCTCCTTATGAAGACTCAGATGCTGAAGAGTCCATTCCCTCTGTCTCCCCCTGAAGACTACTCTTTTGGGGAAACTTTACACACCATGAGGGAACACTTCCACTGGGAAGGCCAAGATTACTCTGACTCCAAGAAAAGACTCCGTGAGTTTCTTCTTCTTCCACAGCATAGACCCCTGGCAATTCCTCCAGTTTTAGACATTTTGGATGATGTTTTCTCTGAATCCAGTTTAAACCCAGATTCCTTACCTCCAGCTCCAGCTAAACCAGACAGATACTACCGAGTTCCTGATACTCATAAGTTTCTATACAAAAGCCCTAATGCATACCCCGAGACCATTTCCCAGGGTTCCAAAGGGGGGTAAGGCATCTGCTGCTAAGAATCCACTCCCTTCTGAAAGAGATTCCAGAGCATTAGAAAGATGGGGAAAGAAAGTGTATACTTCTGCCACTTTGGCCATGAGGGCATTAAACTGCCAATTCCACATGCTAAAATACTAACAGTATTTGATTACACAGTTAAAGCAGAAGCTAATCCCTCAGACAGATCAACTAGATTTGAAAGAGATACAGGATTTGCTGCATGCAGCAGAACAAGTGGGAAAACATACCTTACAGTGTGGTTTTGATTCATTGGAAGCCTCATGTAGAGCAGCTGTCACAGTGTCTGTCATATGTAGGCATGCTTGGCTTAAAGAACAAGCCTTACCAGAACATGTCAAAGCAAAGTTATTGGATGCCCCATTGCAGAAAGATGTGTTATTTGTTGTCAAAGCAGAGGAAGTTTTGAAGAAAATGGAAGAAAAGGCAAAATCTATGCAAACAGTTAAAGATTTTTTACAGGTACAACCTCCTCGTTTCAGCAGAAAATGGCCATCTAAAAACTGGTCCTTTCCTGCATCAGACAGACCCCAAAGAGGTAGGTACAGGCACCCAAGGGGCAGAGGCCAGTCACAAGGTTTTTTCAGGCCTAGACAATGGCATACAGCAACTCAAAGAGGTGGAGACGAAAGATCTCAACCTTTCAGGAAACAAACACAATGACTTCCCTCTTCGCCTGCCAAACAAAATTGCCCTGGCAGCACCTTTGGGAGGGAAACTGGCTCTATTTCCACAAAATTGGCGCATCATAACAAAGGACAAATGGATTCTGGACATTATTACCTGAGGCTACAGATTTCATTTCCACACTTTACCTCGGATGAGAGGCATGCCAAATCTGCCTCCAAACCAATGGGCAGAAGCTCAAATGCAAATTTCAGCTCTCATGGATATGAAAGCAATTCAAAAGGTACCTACAAGAGAGCAAGGTCAAGGTTTTTACTCAAGACTGTTTCTAGTCCCAAGAAAGGACAAAGCCTGGAGGCCCATCTTAGACCTCTCAATTCTGAACACATACCTGGAGATACCCAAATTCAAAATGCTCACTCTACAGCAGCTCCTTCCCATGCTGGGCAAGGAGTCTTGGCTGGTAACGTTGGACCTCAAAGAGGCATACCTGCATATCCCTATCAGACAAGATTGCAGAAGATACCTCAGATTTTTAGCAGGTACAACGCATTATCAATTCTCTGCACTGCCCTTTGGCTTATCTACTGTGCCCAGAGTATTTACGAAATGCCTGGCATCAGTAATTGCATATTGCAGACAACGAGGAATACAAATTTACCCATATCTGGACGACTGCCTGATCCAAGCGGACAGCAAGGACATTCTATTACAGCATCTGGCTTTTGTAACACAGCTGCTCAGTTGCCTAGGGTACACAGTAAACAAAAAGAAGTCAAAACTAATACTCTCGCAACAAATAATATTCCTGGGTGCCAGCTTAAATACAATGGCCCAGATGGCTTACCTCACGCCAGACAAACAAAAGCAATTGACTCAATACTTCAAAAAGATAGCAACTTTTACCCAGCTCACTGCAAGGAAAATCCTGCAGGCATTGGGGTTCATGGCATCATGCATTCAACTAATCCCATATGCAAAGCTGCATATGAGAAAATTACAATGGTACCTGAAAAGTGTATGGTCTCAACACAGGCACAGCCTCGAAACAAATATACCTATCATTCCCTGCCTTCAAAAAGAGTTCCTATGGTGGGCTCAAGCATGTCAAACAAACAAAGGTCTTCCCTTCATCTTACCTCCAACAAACCAAACCATGACAACAGATTCTTCAGACTACGCCTGGGGAGCACACATGGCAGGACAGTGCATACAGGGCAAATGGTCTGCAAAACAAATGCATCTTCACATCAACCAAAAGGAGATGCTAGCTGTGCAAAATGCCCTGACAGCCTTCAAGGACCTCTTGCATCCAGGAAAACTTCTAATAAGGACAGACAACACCACAGTAATGTGGTACATAAACAAACAGGGAGGAACACACTCCTACCCTTTATGCAGACAGGCTGTGAGCTTATGGAACACAGCTTTGACCTACCAAGTACAACTACAAGCACAATTCCTGCCAGGAAAGGAAAACATGTTGGCAGACGAATTAAGCAGAAACATGGCAGACCCCCACGAGTGGGGACTACACCTACAAGTATTTTCAATGATAACTCAAAGATGGGGATGTCCAGACATAAATCTATTTGCATCCCCCAACAATTGCCAATTACAAAAATTCTGCACAAGGACTTATCACTCCCTAGCCTGGAAAGTGGACGCTCTATCATTCAGTTGGACAACACTGACAGTCTATGCCTTCCCTCCACTACCTCTATTGACCAATGTATTACTGAAGGTCGGATCAGAGAGACCACAGATGATCCTCATTGCTCCGGACTGGCCATGCCAGCACTGGTGCCCATTGCTAAGGAACTTGACTCACAGCCCTCCATGGATCTTGCCTCAATTCCCACTACTGTTGACTCAGAAAAACTATCAAACCCGTCACAGCCAGCTCAGAACTTTAAATTTAGCTGCATGGAGAATTTCTTAAATGATCAATCTACACTTCTCTCAAAGGACGTCCTGAATGTAATTATGGAGGCCAGGAGGCCCAGCACCAGGAAGACTTACTCAGACAAATGGAAAAGACTTTGTGCATGGCACCAGGCTAAAGGTCAAAATCCTTGGATTTCAAACATTCCTCACATACTGCAATACCTAACTGAGATGTTACACAAAGGCCTTTCCTTCTCCTCCATTAAGATCCATGCTTTAGCCATTTCAGCTCAATATAATACAGATCCCCCAATTTTCTCACACCCTTTACTTAGACAGTTTCTCAGAGGGGCTAAGAATATAAGACCCCCCCAGATAACCTCCAACACCAACTTGGGACCTGAACTTCATTTTAGAAAAGTTAACACTACCTCCTTTCGAACCAGCATTCTCAGCAGAACTACAGTACTTGTCTTGGAAAACAGCCTTGTTACTGGCTATTAGCTCAGCATGCAGGGTCTCAGAACTACAAGCACTTATGGCAGTGGAACCTTTCATAATTTTCCATCAGGACAGAGTCTCTTTACGAACTAACCCTACCTTCATGCCCAAGGTAGTATCCAGTGTGGCTTTGAATCAGACCATTCATTTACCCACCTTTTATCCTAACCCACAGAATAAAGGAGAAAGGCTCCTTCACTCTTTGGACATTTACAGACAGCTACGTTACTATTTAGATAAGACAAAGATCTTCAGAAAAACTGACCAACTCTTTGTATCATATGCTGCAGGTTCACAAGGAAAGGCTATTTCAAAACAGACCATCTCCAAATGGATAGCACATTGTATCCGCTTTTGCTACTCGCACTATGGGAAGGCAGTGCCTGTTAATATTAGGTCCCATTCTACCAGGGCTACTGCAACCTCAGCAGCCTTTCTCAGAAGGGTTCCAACCAAAGACATTCTGGAGGCAGCTACTTGGAGTTCAGTGCACACCTTTACCAAGCACTACCACCTTCCATTATACTCAAAAACCAGAGCTGGTTTTGCCACTGCAGTTCTGCAGGGCATCCTAGCATCACCTAACCCAGTTTAGTGCCAGCCACCCTTCCATAGCTTTGGGATTCTACCCAAGTGTGATGACTGCAGCAGTATAGCACAATGAACATAGTACAGTTTTGTACCTACCATAAATGTAGATGTTCGAGTGGTTATGCTGCTGCAGTCCAGGTTACCCTCCCTCCATCCCCTCTACATACCAGGGTGTTAGTTACAACTCCATGTACTTCAATCTTTTGGATGCATGTCTATATGGTGTATTTGATAACAGCTAGGACTATTGCTTATCTACTAAGGTATGGTTGCATAGCTATTGTATTGCCTTCCTACTGAGGGGCACCTGACATCTGGGGCAAGAAAAACTGAAGGAAATGGCGTCGGCTGTCTCTTTTATACCCCTGTCGCACTGACGTCAGGGAAGAGGCGACGACAACCGACACCGGACGAAGATTTTGGGATTCGGCTGACTGCGGGACCGCCTGACGACATGCCGACTGCGGGACCGCCTGACGACAGGATAACCCAAGTGTGATGACTGCAGCAGTATAACCACTCGAACATCTACATTTATGGTAGGTACAAAACTGTACTGTCTACCCGGGGGTGCAGAGAATTCCTGTGAATTTTCAGTAACATGTAGAAATATTGTGGAGTGGGATCAGTAATTGTAAGATTATGCAATGTATTTCTAGTGATAATACCTTCTTCAAAAGCCAAAGCCAAAAATGCATCAATTTCCTTCTTAAAATGTAATGTGGGATCCAAAACCATCTTTTGGTAAAACTGTGGATCCATAAAATGATTAACAGCTTCCTGTATATATAAATTACAATCCCAAATAACTACTGCCACCCCCCCCATCTACATTAGTAATGACCACATTATGATTGTTCCCTAAAGACTTCAATGTACCATATTGTTCAACAGTAAAATTTCTTTTAGGAACATTCCTGTAAGAAAAATTAAAATGTAAATCTTTTAACACACGCTGCTGAAAAACAGAAATGTGTTTATTCGGATTCACTTCAGAAGCTCAAAATACTGAAATCTCAAATTTCAATATCTTGAGCCCAAGAAGTTGAAACCACAAAACAACGAAAACTAAAAACCGCAAAATTCAAAACCTCGAATACCGGAGGTTTTGAATTTCACAGTTTTACTACACACGCACACACACCATCCACCACACAAACACACACAATCACTCTACTACATGAAAGCAAGCCCCCCTGCACCCCCCACACCAACCCCTTCTTAAATAGTCTCACTCCGAGGTCGCACTACATACAAACACATACAAAACACCACCACACAAGCTACATTCTCCTCGCACACACACATCCCAGCAACAAAACACACTGACACACATCACAGCCCCTACCCAAACCCCTTAACACACACACACACACACACACACACACACACACACACACACACACACACACACACACCCACACACACTTACCTGAATACATGACCATAGCAGAACTTTAGAAGCGCAAAATTCAAAACCTCCAGTATTCGAGGTTTTGAATTTCGCGCTTCTAAACTTTCGCTATTATGTGGATTAGGCTTCTTGGGCTCGGAATACTGAAATTCGAGATTTCAGTATTTCAAGCTTCTGAAGGGAACCCATTTATTCATAGGTGGGTAAAAGGTAGAAGGTCTAAATATAAATTGTGATTCACCTGGTGCAACATTATCAAAATATAACAAATTCAATTTTCTACAAAAATTCAAAACATCATTAACAAGCGATTGTTCAGTCACTGAATATGTTGGAATAAACCCCAGTCCCTTATTGAGCATCTCTGATTCTAATGCAGACAGTGAAATGGATGAAACATTGTGAATGATAGATGTAAAATTTATTTTGGCACCAATAGCGGAAGCAATGCATCCAGTGTCCTGCCATCTTCTTGAATGTTTGCATCCAGCTCTTCTGATACCCATAAAGGGTTTTTCTTTTTGGTCATTGGTGACTCACAAACTACTTTGATATCAGTGTCAAAGCAGAAGATTATTCTTTTGCTGAGGACTCTGTGCCCCTTGAAGATAGTTTCAGTATTATCCTAGGTCTCTTTTTATTATGGTACCTGTTGGAACCTTGACTATGGGATGGTGTACTATGACCCTGAATAAATCTAACCAATTTATGAATAGTGAAGGCTTTACCCTGAGAATAATCAGCAGAATCTCTTTTAAATTTTTTAATCTTGCAACCTGTAGCTCACGTTCATAAGAAGCTAGAACTGAAGAGAATAGCCCAGACTGTTTAACATAATCTACATGTCCATAACAAGATTTGACCTGCTCCACCTTGTGCATAACCTTAGTAAACATTTTGGTGACTTGTCCTTCATAAAATGCTTCAAGTATACACAGTACGTAGAAGCAGTCTGTTGAGCCTTAGCCCATTCTTGAACTGTACAGTCATCCAGCTCATGAACCATAGGTTGCATATAAACCCATAGACCCCAAGGGCAAACATCTTTCAAATCATATGCCTTTAAAAGCTTTAAATGCCAGACACATGCCCTCAATTTCTTAACTGTAGTTGTTAAACATTCAAAAGCAGTAGCAGAACTTGATCACGAAGTAGGAACAGTACCTGAATCATCAGAAGTGGACTTCCCAAAATTTTCAAATACTCAAAGATCATCCTTGTCTGAACCCAAACTGGTAAGCACGGATTGAAAATCTAAGTTTGGGGATGTATCCATCTGAAAAACAGAAACAAAAATCCAAAAAAAGCATCACCAACAAGCCAGATAAGCTATGGATGCTGAATAAAGAAGAGAGTGTTTAAAAATCAACCAGCAACAGGGTATGTAAATCCAAGTACAACCAAAAAAAACACACGGTAGCAAGGTACGCAAATATGGCAAGTGTGCACGGCCAAAAGAAACTAAAGTTAAAAACAAAAAATGGCCAGCTCAACCAACAGTGAATCAAAAGGCACTATGGGGGTAGCAAGAGCCTTTGCCAATATCTGAAAGCCTAGGGGTGACAGGTGCAAGCCGTCCCTAGTGAAGCATCGTGGCTTGTCGAGCATGTCATCCCAGGCTGACAGGCATTGGATCCCCTTTGAATGACACCAATACTTAAGCCAATTGTTGAAATTGATCATCTTGTCTTCATATTGTGACATCATTCTTGGTGAGGGTAAGATGCTACTCAAGGTCAGGGTCATACCGGCCTGGGCCACATGCTCAGAGAGCTCCTCTATGTCGCTTTTCATGTAGTCCAGGGAGGTACGTCTCAGGTCATTCACACCAGAATGGACAATGACTGAGTCATATTTGTACTTGCCTTGGAGTGACCTGAGTGCTTGTGTTATGTGGCGGATCCTAGCGCCCGACAGGCAGCTCACCGTGACCTTCTCCTTGTTCAGCCTGGTGAGCGGGACGTCAGTGTGCCTGATGATAGAGTCACCTATTATAAGTGTATCAGGTGTGTTGTTTAGCCTTAAGGGCTGTGACTGTTCGGCACACTGGCTTTGTGAGCTATGTGTTGCACGTGTTTTGAGGAGCTCTCTGAGCATGTGGCCCAGGCCGGTATGACTCTGACCTTGAGTAGCAGCTGAACAAGGAGAAGGTCATGGTGAGCTGCCTGTCGGGTGCTAGGATCCGCCACATAACACAAGCACTCAGGTCACTCCAAGGCAAGTACAAATATGACTCAGTCATTGCCCATGCTGATGTGAATGACCTGAGACGTACCTCCCTGGACTACATGAAAAGAGACATAGAGGAGCTCTCTGAGCATGTGGCCCAGGCCGGTATGACCCTGACCTTGAGTAGCATCTTACCCTCACCAAGAATGATGCCACAATATGAAGACAAGATGATCAATTTCAACAATTGGTTTAAGTATTGGTGTCATTCGAAGGGGATCCAATGCCTGTCATCCTGGGATGACATGCTCGACAAGCCACGATGCTTCACTAGGGACGGCTTGCACCTGTCACCCCTGGGCAAGGCTCAAAAGACAAACCCACCTCCATAGGTATCACAAGGGATAAGAAACTAAGAATAATGCTACTCAACGCCAGAAGTCTAAACCTCAAGATGCATGCACTCAAAACTCTCCTTAGCATGGAGAACATAGATATCTGTGCAGTAACAGAAACCTGGTTCAAGGCTCCCGAGAGCACCCCAGCACTACCAGGTTATACCTCATACCATGCTTTTCAGCCCCAAAACTTGGACCAACCCACAAAAGGAGGGGGCGTATCAATATTCGTCAAAGATACCCACATCTCCAGGTTGGTGGCACAGCACGAAGCATCCATGTGCAACTAACAGTGGGTAAAACTGCCTTCCAGTTTATAGCCTGCTACAGACCACCCTCCCTAACCCAGGAACCCCACTCGGCCTTCCTGAGAACACTAGAAAATATGAAGGTCTGTCCAAACACCATTATATTGGGTGACTTGAACTACCCAAACATAGACTGGGAGCATTACTCTAGCTCCAACACCCTAGCCCAAAGGTTCCTAGAATTTATAAACTCAAATGCTATGGAACAACTTGTTATCACTCCCACAAGAGGGGAAAACATACTGGACCTGATCATCACCAACATGGGGACTCTATGTTCCAGACCAGAAGTGTATCCCTCACTGGTAAGATCAGACCATAAACTAATCTCACTGGATATTCACATCCCAACACCACCCCCTGCCCAGAAAACCACAGTGAAAAACTTCTCTAAAGCAAATTTCACACTCCTCAAAACCGAGGTGGAATCCTTCAAAGCCCCTGGGCCTGTGGAAAATACGACCCAGACCGCAGAATCCTTTATAAACACATTCTATGAACACCTTCAGGAATGCATGGATCATGCGATCCCAAATAAAACCAAGACCCAATCCTCCAAAGGCAGACGTCCTGTCTGGTGGACCCCAGCCATAAACAAACTATACAATAGAAGGAGGAAGCTACTAAATGATAGAGCAAAATTCCAAAAAGGAAAGGCATCTCTGATCAGTATTAGCAAAAAACTACGGGCACTCATAAAATTGTCTAAGGCCAGCTTCAAGAGAAAAATTGCACAGGACACTAAGGATAATCACAAGGCTTTCTTTAGTTATGCTAGGAACCTGGGTGGTAATTCCCAGATATGCTCAGAATTAGTCCAAAATGACAAAAAATACACCGAACCCACAGACATTGCCAACATCCTAGCTGACAGGTTCAGTGCAAACCCCCCCACCAAAAGGGCAAATATCTATCCCAGCAGAGTGCTGCCCCCCTGACATCTCGGATGCTCAGGTAAGAGCCGCCCTCTCCAAAGCAAAAAAACACAGCATCAATGGGACCAGACGGTGTCCCGGGCTGCGTCCTACATGAACTCCAAAAAGAGCTAAACCCAAACATAAAACTACTGTTCAATCTCAGCCTTACTACAGGATATGTACCCAAAGAGTGGCGTACAGCAACTGTGGTCCCTCTCCACAAAGTTGGTGCCTCACCGGATCCTGGAAACTATCGCCCCATAAGCCTGACTAGCTTGGTCTGCAAAGCTATGGAAAGGATCGTCATGGACCTTATAAATAAAGATATTGGGGACCTACAGTCACTGGATCCTACCCAGTTCGGCTTTGTTAAGGGCAGATCCTGCCTCTTAAATCTGGTTGATTTCTTTGAAACAGTCACCAAGGCCATTGTGAGGGAAGGTGGTCCACACAGCCTACCTGGACCTCGCAAAAGCCTTTGATACAATACCCCACTCGGGCATTATAGATAAGCTCACCAGCTTAAATATAAACCCCTATGTCACTAGATGGGTTGCAAACTGGCTCAAGGACAGAACCGACATGGTTAGAATTGCTGGAGCCATGTCAGACTCCAAACCAGTTACAAGTGGCATCCCACAAGGCTCAGACCTGGGACCTCTCTTGTTCAGTATATATTTCTCGGAGGTACAGGCCAACACGGAAGGACTGTGGCTAACCAAGTTCGCAGATGACTGCAAATTGGGCACCATAATCGACTCTCCAGCCGACACAAGCATCCTCCAAAAGGGCCTCATAGAAACAGACAACTGGTGCCAGAGCCATGGCCTCAAGCTAAACGCCAAAAAGTGTATAGTCATCCCCTTTGGCAAAAACAAAGTGCCCACAAATTACCACATAGGTGGTAATCCATTAAGTACAGAAGAAATAATTAGGGACCTGGGGACCCAAGTTGATAGCAATCTCTCATTTGACAACCACGTGGCCAAAGTGGTTAGAAAAACATTTTATATAGCCCACCTAATCATGAAGGGATTCACATCTAGATCAGGGGAGGTCATCGTGCCTCTTTACTCATCCCTCATCAGGCCCATAATTGAGTACAATGCCCCTTTTGGGATGTACCTTACCAGACACCTGCAGCAACTGGAAAGACCCCAAAAGTACCTCACCAAGAGGATCAAAGGGCTCAAACAGATGCCATATGCTGCCCAGTTAAAGAAACTCCAGCTCTACTCAGTGACATACCGCCTGTTCAGAGGCGATCTGTGCCTGACATATAAAGCCATGTCCAACCCGGAATTAATGGACATGCTGCACCTCAGAAAATCCAAATCCTATCGAGCTACATGCTCGAGAGACTTGAACCTCAGCACTGAAATAAATAGGACATGCTGGAGGGACAGATTCATAACCCAGTGGCTCCCTTCACTCTGGAATAAAATCCCAGTCCAGGTTAGGCAGAGTCCCTCATTGACTCTCTTCAAGAGGAATCTTGATGAGTGGATGGGAGATCGTAGGTTTACCCCGGGTATCACTTCTGTTTCACTTTTAGACAGAGGCCCAGTATACTAACCTCAAAAAAGGGCATAGCAAAATTAATTTAAAATGGGTGGCGAAAGCCAAACACATTCTGGCTAGGCTTGTAAATGCCCTAGGGCAGATAGCCTAGTATGAACCTATGAACCTATAAAATATTTATTGAAATATTGCAGTAAGGTAACCAGCCAGCATACCACTCCATTTTTTTGGTTGTACTAATGATCAGAGAATCAATCATAATTCTTTGGTTTGGATGGAGCTTTATCTGCTCCATGTACAACTGGTTACAGAAAAAGAAATTACTAAGTGTTTTACCGGTTTTCAAATCCATGAAGCACCCAGTGAGCACTGTCAGAAAGGCAGTGTAACTCAGTCTCTTATATTTATATTCTCCTTCCATGGTTTTCAACTGTCCAGAATTTCGCAGAATGTCCAGATTTTTCCCTCTTCTTTTTGGTCTTTTCCTCATAAAATCTGTTTTTCTGACAAATCACTGAGGACTGAAGTCATTAAATAATACCTTTGAGTTTCAGACTTCCTATCCTTAAAAAATGCAGATGAATGCAAATCTTGTTATTCTAGCAACTTTCTAAGTTTATAAAAGGAAGTCAAGGACCCATTACCGGCACAGACAGCAGGGAGAAACAAATTGTTTTTGTCATTTGCTGGTCAGTACTAGTAGATCTGACTGCCTATTGTAAAACCTGACCTTAAGTTAAGCATGGGGTGCTTAACATTTAAGTTTGGATCTCGTGCTATAGTAGCTCTCAACTAAATTTTCTTTTTGCAGATATCAGAGTATAATCACTGCACTCCATGCACTACAAATGTGGTCTACGCCATCTCAGGAATCGTCCATTTAAAAGATTGCCATTACTTGGAGCTTGTTAATGTCATGTGTGATGGTGATGAAGATACTGGCATCGGTCACCTAGCAACTGTGCAAGTATGTTATTGTCTACAGTTCACTAGTGGGCAGCACACAGGCACAAATGACCAATGTGGTCTAGTGCTTGGTGGTATGTAAGAATAGAATAAATTTTGGGTGCATGCAAAAGCAAGGACAGATGGTTGACACACTAGAGTTCGACATTCAAAACTGAAAAAAACTAGTAAGCAACTCTGTTTGTATACAAATTCTGAGATTGCACTGTCACAGAGAATTTCCCTTACTGCAAGGTACAACACAACCTCGGAGTTAGTGTATATAAATAACGGGATTACTGGGGGGTGTGGGTGTGGGTGTGTCCATGCAAATATCCTTTAATACGTAAGAGCGAGGTTTGATTTTTATTATTGTTTCCCGAATGTGCACATTGGTGTTTGCAGTATTGTGTGCCACACTATCATGTGGAAGATCTTCAGTTATGAAGGTGGGGCACGCACTGCATTTGGAACTTTGTAAGTACATGCATTTCATTGCCTATGTTTCATCACAGTCGGGCAATCGTGAAAACATATAAAACTGCTGCCCGGTCACAGGCTCTTCAAAATGAATGTGGCGTTGGAGTTTTGGTGCTGTTTTTGTGTATTTTGCCTGTACTACTTCACATGTTGCACAAAGATGGGTACAAATAATCTATGTAATGTAATGCAAGACCTGAGGACTGTAAACCTGCAGAATTTTTTTGTATTTGAATATACCATATCAAACATTCTGTGAGTAACATTGCAGATCTATATGACAAAATCAGGGAGAGTTAAGGGGCATGGGAGGCTGCAGTGCCTTATATTCTGTTTTTTTTGTTGTTGTTTTCATTCATTTAATCACAGTGCAACATCCGAGTCATATTTATTCAAATGGCTGTAACTGCCAGGCAAGTGTGTGTGGGTGTGTGGATGTGTTTGCATGTGTGCGTTTGTGTGCGCGTGCTTCCATGTATATTATACGAGTGTGTGTGTCTGTCTGTGCTTCTGAATGTGGGTGTAGACATTAAATATTTACATAACTTATATTTTAGATGTAAAATATTTAATCTAACAACAATTATATTTTATACCATATGTTTGAAACATTAGGTGGAGGAAATATTTTGCATCAAATCAGTGTTGTTTCTGATTATCTCTCTCCATATCTCTGCCCAGTACAACACACAAAACTGCTCTAAAATGTTGAACCAAAAATCCACTTTTGCTAATGAAAGTAATGCTCTGTACCTGTGGTCCCGGACCTGCATTAATTAACCCTACTCCCCCCATACATCACTCTATAACAATTTCTCCTCTCCTTCTGTTACACAATCTTTGTAATAACTAGTGCTGTAGTACCTTAGCTATGCCTCTGAAGAACACTATACTTAAATCTCATATTCTTCTCTTCCTTAGCTACTAAGCATCCCACCCCTCCTATCTCTTATAACTGTTTCTCTTACACTCTTGATTCTGCTATGCATTCCTCCCCACCCCTCTATTTATCCCTTCTATTTAATATTTCTTCCTCCCTACCAACTTGGTTTAATCATTAAGATGTATTGGGGGATTACTTTTTTGTTATTGCAAATCTACATTTTTTTCAATTGTTATTTTTGCTGACTTTAATTGTTTATTATCTTCCATTATGGAATGAATGTATGTAGTTATGTATTCACATTACCTAAATGTAACATTGTTATTGTCATTGTTACTTTTGTGTGTGGAGCTTTTCTCCTCAGTTCTCCACTGAAAAATGGGCTACTGGCCCAGTTGGAATAACCTGGTTAACAAAAGACAAATAAATAAATAAATCAAAAATATATAAAAATGTATATAATAATAATAAAAAACAATGTAACAGCACATTCTCTATGTGCAGATAGCTTAGCATGTTAGAATAAGATGCATATGTGACTTAGCATTTCAGAAAAGTGCTGACTTGTGCTTTTGAATGAACAGTTTAGACCATATCTGGTGCTAATTATGAACAGTTTGCAACTTGCGTTGAACTGTAAGCCCATTACATCTTTCACTGTTTTATCATGTTTTCCTGCTGCTGGCCATATTGCCTTTTACTTAGCTCTGTCTAACCTTTCAACTTAGTACCAGGTATTAACGGCCTTGTTTAGAGCCTTGTCCCTTCTGGGCCTCATGCCATTGCTGCATTAACATTCTCATCTATGTGAAATACTAAGTACGAGGCATTGTGCTAGAGACTGGTCAATCTTTTTCTCCAAAATGAGCAGTCATGTATGTTGCAAAAAAAAAAAATCAAAATGTTGTTCCATATAGGGTTTCCTTTCACTTTATCAGAAGCACAGAAATGAAATATTTGACTTCACACAGTAATGTTGCTTCATGATTATCTCTCTCCATATCTCTGCCCAGTACACTGCACAAAACTTCTCTAAAATGTTGAACCAAAAATCCACTTCTGCTACTGAAAGTAATGCTTTGTACCTGTGGTCCCTACCCTGCATTAATTAACCCATACGTTCAGATGTGTATTTATACCTTACACCACAGTCTGATACATTTATGGCTACAGTTTAATTGTACAGAAGGCAAAAGCCGCGTATATCCCATATCACTGCTTTAAAGGTTCTGTATAGTTATAGTGCTTTCATTTTATTTGGAATGCATGTAGAGAAGTTGCACTGTACAAAACAGAAGAGCGTTACTATAGTAACTAATATGCAGATGTCACAGCTTTGCCACCTGCCTATATGATTAGGTATGGCGAGAGCATTGCAAGGGTATCTTTGTGTGCATGATATTGCAATGGGAGGTAATTTTTGAAATGGTGTAGTTATGGCTTTGTTGTTGACTTATTAGGTGCTTAGTGGGAGCAGATGAGTGTTGCTGGGGGGGTAGGGGTATGGAGGCATAGCTGCAAATGAAAGCAATTGAATGAAACCACTAGTGTGATATATCCATAATGATAAAGCCCAGATGGGTAAATGCCACCAAATTGGGTAAACCATGCATTGTCCATTGAACAACGACCATTCACGGTTACACAGTAGAGTTATTTTAAAACCATTTTTTGTTACCTTTTTATATAACACCTTTATATGAGTTGACTTTAATAGCTCTACTGTTGCTGCTGTATGCTTGTGGCTCCATGACGATCCTGACATGTGCCACTGAAATATTGTGTGTGAATGCTGCTGTACATGGCAAGGCATATGTGTTAAACATTTAGTAGACTGCTGCTCCTGCCACTCGCATTGTAGATGACAACGCTATTTGGGAAGCTTATTTTGTTTGCAGGGCATATTTGTATACACAGCTGTTGGCAACAGCAGGAAAATGGAGAGATTCTATGTGCCACAGTGTGTTATATAGTGAGTATGTAGACAATGTGTCATATAGTGAGCATGTAATGTCTTACATAGTTAGTATATAGAGAACATCTTATAGAGAATGTGTGTTGTTATATAGTGAGTATATAGAAACTGTCTTGTATAGTAAATATGTATAGAATGTGTTGTATAGTGAGTATATAGGGAAAGTGTTATATATAGCGAGCATACAGAGAAATGTGTTATACAGTGACTATGTAATGTCTTACATAGTGAGTATATAGAGAACTCATTATGAGTATATAGAGAACGTGTTATAGACAATGTGTTATATAGAGACTGTATTATATTGTGAGTATGTAGAGAATGTATTATATAGTGAGTATGTAATATCTTACATCGTGAGTATATAGAGCACATGTTATAGAGAATGTGTGTTATACAGTGAGTATATAGAAGCTGTCTTGTATAGTAAATATGTAGAGAATGTGTTATATAGTGAGTATATAGAGAAAGTGTTATATATAGTGAGCATACAGAGAATGTGTTATACAGTGAGTATACAACATAGAGAAAGACAAATAAGTGTTTTAATTTCTTGATCTGATTTTAAATGAATCCTAACAGTCTGCATCTGCTTTAGCTAAGATCTTTAAGATCTAGTACACAGTTGCACTGCATTTTGCTGTTTAACTTTCCTGATTGTTGGCATTAAATCCCAGCGTCATTCTTATGAACTGACTGTATGTCAGGCTAGTTCAGGATTAGTTTTTGCATTAAGGCAGTTCCAGGCCAGTCAACTCAAGACTAGGGGTCATAGATTCATAGGTTTTTACTAGGCTATTGACCACTAGTGTCTTTATAAGCCTAGCCAGGCAAACCAACCCAGTTTGGTCCTTGAGTGCATTGGACATCTATGTGGTGGATGTATGTTAGTAAGGAGGTAGGTAAGGGTTATGTGGCGGGAGATGTTAGTTTGGGATTAGTTAACTTACTGTCGGCCTCTGTTCATCAGACATAGGGGTCAGACTGGGGTGAAGTTACAGTTTCATATCCAATGAACAGGGTTTCACTTGAAAAGATAGGGATGATCTTCACTTCACATAAATGAAGAGCCTGTTTCATAGTGTTGAGATCGTCTGGGACATGTATCAGTTTCTCCAGCATGTTTTATTTATCTCGCAAGCAAAGTTCAGGTCCTTGGATCTAGTGTTCCTGGTACCGTTTGTTTTGCTGATGTGCAAGAAGTCCATCAGTGCTGGGTCTGACGAATACTTATATGTCAAGCAAAGATCAGCTCTCAGAAGCCTGTAGGAGACTGTGTAAAGAGATAGGGCCTTAAGGCGATCTGTGTAGGACAGGGTGTTCATACCCTAGATTCTCCCTGTGAGAAACCTTTGGGGGCTTTCAACTGTTGCAGATGCCTGGTTAGGTACATGCCAAAGGGGGCACTATACTCAATGATGCATCTGATGAGGGCTAAGTAGAGCAGTACTATAACTTCCTTGGACCTGGATGCCATACACTTACTTATGAGCTGGCTGACATAGAATGATTTTTTTTCTATTTTGGCAACATGTTGGTCAAACGCCAAATTGCTATTAACATATTTTCCCACATCCTTAACTACTGGGACAACTTGAAGTTTATGTTTTATCAATGGATTAATTAGCTTGGGTGGACAAATTACCAAAGAGCACCATAACGCATTTCTTCATGTTTAGTTTTAATTTATGGCTCTGGCACCAGTCAGTTGTTTGTGTCAGACACTCTGATAGGATGTTTGCATTGTGAGGGGAATCTATGATAGCTTTCAGTTTACAGTCATCTGTGAACTTAGTAAGCCAGACACCTTTGACATTAGCCTTGACTTCTGAGATGAAGATGACAAAGAGGAATAGGCCCAACACAGAGCCCTGGGGTACTCCACTGGTGACTGGTCTTGTGGTGGAAGTGGTCTCACAAATCCTGACTTCTTGAGTCCTATCAATGAGCCAGCCACCAATCCAGCAAGTTATGTAGGGATTTATGCCCAGTTCTAAGAGTTTGTCAACAATACCTGAGAGGGTATTGTATTAAGTGGCTTGACCAGGTCGAGGTAGGCAGTGTGCACTGTTTTTCCCTCATCCGTAGCCTTGGTGACCGTCTCAAAGAAGTCTACCAGATTGCATAGGCAAGATCTTCCTTGACAAAGCCAAATTGGGATGGGTCCAGTATCTGTAGGTTGACAATGTCCTTGTTGATCATTTCCATGATGATTTGTTCCATGGCTTTGCATATTCGACTTGTTAGACTGACGAGTCTGTAGTTCCCAGGGTCGGTTGATGGCCCACCCTTGTGGAGAGGGATGACTATTGCAGGCACACATTCACTCAGTACGTAATCTGTTTTGAGGCTGTAGTTGAACAGTGCTCTAGTGGTCTTTCTAGGTCATGTTTGACACTATTTAGAAAGGCACCCAGGGATATTGTCAGGGCCCATTAAAGCAGTGTTTTTGGCCTTAGCAAGCCCCACCAGGACTTATTCCCTGTTGATGGAGAGGATATACTAGAAAGGATTTCACAGGGAGTAGTGGGGGGAGTGGGGGATGAAGATAGAGCTAAAGTTTCAACTAGAAGATTTACTATGTCACCCCAGACAGTGAAGGCTGTGCCACTTATCGCTAGCTGTACACACTGCTGTATA
Source organism: Protopterus annectens (assembly GCF_019279795.1). NCBI lineage: Eukaryota > Metazoa > Chordata > Ceratodontiformes > Protopteridae > Protopterus > Protopterus annectens. Next base: position 470,967,956 of record NC_056725.1, read on the forward strand.
CTACCTTTAAGGTTTCTGACATAGATGAAGAAGGCTTTTTGATTTTTCTTAGCCTGAGAAGCTGTCCTGACCTCGTAACTGGCCTTGTTGGACCTTATTAGACCTTTTACTTTCTTGTTTAGTTGTATCAGAGGACTCTTATCTCTGTGATAGCTGCTCTTTCTGATTTTTGCCATAACTTTTTTCTTTTTATTGTATACCCTGTTAAGGTTAGGATTCCACCAGCGGGGTTTGTTTTGGTGTTTCTATCTGGTAGGTACAGCACCTTACATTTACGTTTGTACAGGGTTTCTGTGAACACTTTTTCATAGGCAGCTGTAATCTCAGGGTTTGCAGGAGCCTTGAATTTTGACAAACTGTCGCTTAACAGGATGTAGTTATCTTTATCTTTAGAATAGTTCCTGTTACTGGTTTAGTTAGGTTTTCCAGGTTGATTTTTATTTTGATTAAGACAGCTTTGGAATCTTGCCAATGGGGTACAATGCTGTCCCATGTTGGTGTACCAGGTCTAGTATGTTATTGCACACTCCTACAAGAGGTTCAATCTGTTCCAAGATGTTTGTGTTGATGAAGTCCAGGAAAAATTGTGCCTGTGAGTTCGAGGCTGTGTACATTTCCCGGTCTATAGAAGGGAAGTTAAAGTCTCCCATGAATAGGGTGTTTGGTTGGATGTTGAATGTCTCCAGTAGGTCCAGGTGCATGTTGTGTGCTTTATTGGTCATAGGAAGTGACCTGTAGCTGGCCAGGACATGGTACAGAGCCTGTTCTATGGACACCTGGATGTAGATGAACTCTAGGGCATCATCCTGTTTAACTTGGAGTTGCGTGTTTTGCTAATGTAAAACAAGACACCACCACCTTTACCCCCTGTCTGTCTTGTTGTTTTACTAAATGTGTTTTAAGGCACTGTAAGCTTGCATTGCTGTACTGGACTACTTTCTGTGGCTTTAAACTGGGTCTCGGTAACAGCTCAGATGTCTACATTCTCCAGAGTGAGGTGAACAGGCAGGATGTGTTTCTTGTTTAGGCTCCTAGCACTGAGCAGTAGTACCTTAAGGTTGCTTTGATGTTGTGTGTGTGTGTGTTTTTTTTTTTTGCAATGTTTGTAGTTTTGTCATTTTGACATTACCTAAAAAAGGCTTTAAGGGGGTGGATAAAGTTTTAGCCAATATACAAAAGCCCAGATTGGACAGGTGCAGACCAGCCTTGGCAAAGCTACATGGTCTGTTAACCTTGTTCTCCCATGTTGACAGATATTGGATCCCCCTGGAATGAAACCAGAAACTAAGCCAGTTGTTAAAATCAATCATTTTATGTTCATACTGTGGCATCATTCTAGGTGAAGGTAGAATGCTGCTTAATGCAAGGCATGTATCTGTGACACACATTCAGAGAGATCCATAATGTCTTTTTTTTTACCTAGACCAGTGAAGTGCATCTCAAATTATACACACCCAAGTGAACTGTGATAGAATGATATTGGTACATGTCCAGTGAGGTACATCTCAAATCGTACACACCCAAGTGAACTGTGATAGAATCATATTGGTACATGTCCAGTGAGGTACATCTCAAGTCATACATACCCAAGTGAACTGCGATAGAATCATATTGGTACATGTCCAGTGAGGTACATCTCAAGTCATACACACCCAAGTGAACAGTGATAGAATCATACTGGTACATGTGGTGCAGTGACTTGAGTAAGTCCATGGTATTATGGATCCTAGATCCAGAAAGGCAACTAACAGTTATTTTCTCTTTGTCTAATTTGGTAAAGAGGGTTGCCTGTGTGTTGTATTATAAAATTCCCTATGACAAGAGTATTAGGTAAAAGTGTATGATTTATACTTTGGGGACCACTGGGTATAGGGTTATGTGAGGTTAAGGTGGTATTTTTGTATGTGGTTTAGTGACTGCTGAGGGAAGGTGTTGCCATTAAATGGCTTAGGAGATCTTTGAGGTTTGGAAAGGATTCTTTTAAGTGCCTCAGCATACAAAGGTCTATGTGTGTGGTAAGCACTATGTTTGTAGGATGTAGAGTGTGTGTGTTCTTGACACCCTTGTAAGTAAGAAAAGATTTTAGCATCCAAGGAAGTTAAGTATGTGCATCTGTCGCATACTGTGTTAGTTTCTTTAAGGATTAAAATGTTATCTAATTGTTTTTCCCTCCCACTGACCCAGTTGTAGTTGTGTTTTTAAACCCAGTGCATCAGTTGTTGTTGTTGCCTGCCTTTAATGATAATTTGACAACATCATTTTCCACCCTCACCCCATTTATTAGTTGTTGACAGTAATCACTTAAGCATCATTTTGCAAAGTCTTTTCCCTTAAACTACTCACCAGGCAAAACAACGTTTGATAAAATTAATTTTGAGCATACTGATACTGCTTCCAGTGATTTTACTATTAAAGTAGTGATTTTTTTTTTTACTATAATTAGTTTACTGGTTCTTGCTGATAGAAGAAGGTGGTTTCCAGGCTAGTTGTCTTGTATTTTACTTGTAATAGTAGCAAGTCCCCCCAAACATTATCCTAGAACTGAACTCCAAGCAGTTATCGTTACCCCTGCCCCTAGAGTAATTCCTGTCAGTATCATGGACCAGCACTTTCCCATAACTTCTGTAGTCAGCTTGACTGAGATGGTATTTCAAGACAGTTTAAGAATTGGCTCATTCTGTTTGATAATCAACTGTTACTCAAACAGCATAGCAGTGTGTGAGAGATGTACATATAACATCTTTGGAGGCAAAAAAATCTCATATACAGTAAACTCAGATACCAAAATTGTCAGCCGTACATCACACATCTCAGAGGCCATTACAATACACATAATCTATCATATCCTGAGTTCTAAGGATTAACTTGCCTAAACCTCAAAGACCTCCAAAACATAACACGGGCACAAAGAACACTCAGCAAGTTAAGCCTACCTCCTCATATAGCACAAGGGGTCCCAAAGTCACAGATGCTGATCCCATAAGGGAGGCATCAACCCAACCAAACATAACTGTTATAGGTATTTCCATTGTAAGACATGCAGATGTGCCTGTTACCAGGCTGAGCAAGGAAAGAGTGATGATTTGTTCTTTGTCTGGTACCAGGATCTGTCGGATCACACATGTTTTCAATTCCTTGAACAGCAAACACCAATATGACTCTGTTATAGTTCATGATGGTTTCAATGACTTGAAGTGTACTTCCCTGAACTATATGAAGAGAGACAAGATGGAGCTGTCAGGCTGTGCCAAAGGTAGGTATGAGCCTGGTACTGAGCAGCCAAAAATGATGCTGGCATATGAGCAAAAAATAATTTACTTAGTTTTTAGTGTCATTCAAAGATGGTCCATTATTTTTCAGCATGGGAGGATATGATCAACAGACCATGCTGCTTTGCCAGGAATGGCCTGCATCTATCCCCTCTATGGTGTGCTTATTGACAAAGACAGTGTCTACCCTCATAGTGCCTTTTTTAGCCAATGCAATCTTTATAAACCTACCAACATAACAAAACAAGCTAAGAAAATATGAGGGTGTTACTGATCAATGCTAGGAGCCTAAATAAGAAACTCCATTCCCTTCAAGCTCTGGTACCATAGAGGGCGTTGCAGTCTTTGTAGTGACCAAGACATGGTTTAGAATAACAGAGCGCACTCTGGCTGTGCAGGGCTATAATTTCCGTTTGACATAAAATTGATACTAGAGAGCCCTTCTAAGGTACCTTGAGAAATTTCTTTAAGACAAACTACATACTCTTAAATGATACATTGTCAAGCTTCATATCCCCACCCAACCCAGTTAACTCCACTGATAATAATTTTCTGTGGGGATTGAATTTGTGGATGCCCATCCAGTTGTCTGACTATACCAATATTTATTAATTTGTCTTAATGGTAGATCCCAGATAAAGGAGTATGATATAACCTGCATCTAGTATACTCTGTTAATATTATTTATTTATCTATACATTGTCAGCAGTTTATCTAAATTCTTGGGACATAATCAATCCTACTAAAATTTCTCTAAGTCCACTATGTTTCTGCTGCTGGCTAAAAAGTAATATAAAACGTCACATGCTAAACATATAAGAAACAGATGCACATGCAATCCCAACACAACATAGCATACTTTAAATAGCGCTAGTGAAAATATAATTAAGCTATAAAACTAATACATCCCAGCATCATTATCTCTACTCTACTAAAACACATAAACATTCAGGGATGCTAGGAAAAGCACTTAATACTTCAAAAGTTAATACAAAATACACTCATCTAACAGTCCATTCTTAAAAACCTACATAAACTGTATACAGCAGTTAACATAACCCATTAAAATGAATATTAAAGATGGTTTCTAACCTAAGAAAAACACAGAAAGTAAGGACATGGAATGTATGGGAATCCAGTTTGTGTGATGCATGAAATATGTTGTAAAAAACGCTTAGGGAACTCTGTGGCTCATTGCTTCTCCACTTATCATGAATCCTGTTTCTATATATTATATTATATGGATATGTGGATAGATAATAGCGATTTAGTTCAACATTTTGCATTTGGTTACAGTTCAGCTAGATCTTTGTAGAGAAGTAACTATAAGAACTTAAATGGAGCATGCAGTATGAATAGTAATGTTTTTATCTATAGTACACATATGTTGTCAGGTTATAAAATAAGGTATTGTTGTTTGACTGAACATAATCAAATCCTTGCACAAGTCCGGAAACGTCTTTGTTTAAATTAAGTGTACTAAGTGTCCCCTTATGCATACAAGTACTTCATACCTCTCAACATCTTAATGCAAGAAATCTAGACCAAGCCTAAAATAATGGGGGGACAAAGGCCCAAAAGTAGGGGTAGACTTTAAATAGTGTTCTTAAAACTTAGAAAGTTGCTGGAATAACAATAATTGTTAGTATGCATTTTTTGATGGATGTGAAATCTGAAAAGAAAATTTATGTTATCATTTAGCTACTTAAATCTTGAGTGATTTGCCAGAAAACCTTTAATTTTATGAGGAACAGACCTTAAAATATAAGGCAAAAATCTGTACATTCTGTGAAAATCTGGCCACTTGTGAGGTATGATCCACTTACAAAAAGATAATGAAGTAAATTTTCTCAATTACTTGTAGTGTAGTCTATTACTGAGTTTATGCAATTGCCTGAAAATGAAACAAAATTTGTTTGCAGAATAATTTACTGTTAATAACAACTACAATTCCTGCGTATGAATACCCAATAAAAACGATGATATTTCTGCATGAAGCAGACATTGTATCCAGCATTCACAGTGAGTACTCTTTCCTGCTGTTGCACAACTGAAAATATAATTATACTCCAGACGTACTTCACAGTACAAGATAGCAGTATTTATTTTGAAGATAATTCTTCACTTCCTAAGTAGCTGTTTATCAAGGGACAATAAGTATAAGTAACTTAACATCATTGTGCAGTGTAAGAACATTATATTTTTAGACAAATTTTGCAGGCATACATTACAACCATAGAAAAATGGTGCATACCAAGTAAATATCACATAATCTGTAATATAAGAGCCTTTGTACGTACAGTGGACTCACAATCTGCATTAAACAGATTAGTTTATTAAGTAGATACTGCTACTTGGCAAAAATATAAAGTGTTCACAGCATTTATAGCCACATTTAATTCCAGCTCATGACCTGTTCTTGAAAATGATGCCCAGTTTACATAGGGGAATTTTCAGACATTAACCCTTGTAAGACTTACTATAGCTCTTTTAATTTGGTATAAATCCAAGTATCATTTTTTTCTTCCACGATCTACATATCCAGCCTTGATTGCAATTACCATTATAATTTTACCTTTTAGGTATCCAGGATTGTTATGCAGTGCCTTCAACACATATTAGGTTGCATCTTACCTCCTATAAAGGTATATTTTATTATGAATTCTTTGTGTTTTCATTTGTGCCATGTGGTGCTGGATATCCCAATATCTGTCCATGAAGACACTTGCACAGCATGTATAGGTCCTTACCTGATATTCCAGGGAAGCTGACTGAAAATGAAGAACTGTCAGAGTTAGCTGTCACACTCCCCAGAACTGCCATACACCCCTTCATAACTCTCCGGATTGCCAGATAGCTCACAGATAGGACCCATGGAATTGGGATTGGTGAGACCACCTCCACTAAGAGACTGCTTACCAGTGTGCTCCTATTTGTCATCTACTTCTCAGAGGTAAAGGCTAATGTCAGGGGCCTTTGGCTGACCAAGTCTGCAGATGACTACAGACTGGGAGCTATCACAGACTCCACCAATGATGCAAACATCTTACAAGATGCTCTAACACTAACTGGTGCCAAAGTCACAGATTAAAACTTAATGCCAGGAAATGCATTATAGTGCCTTTTGAGAAAATTGCCACCCAGGCTAATTACTCCATTGATAAAACACTCCTAAGAGTTGAGTCAGTAGTCAGGGATCTGGGAACATATATAGACAATAATCTGGTCTTTGACCAACATGTGACCAAGGTAGTGAAAAAAATCATTCTATGTCACCCAAGTTATAAGTAAAGGCATGTTGCCCAGGTCCAAGGAAGTCATAGTGCCACTTTATTCAGCCCTTATCAGAGCAATCACTGAATATAATGCCCCTGTCAACATGTACCTGATCAGGCATATACATTAGTTGGAACATCCACAAAGGTTCCTTACCAGGAGAATCCAGGGTTTAAACATAGAATCCTGCATGGAGTGCCTTTCACGCCCTGTCTGTATACTCTGTCTCATACAGGTTGCTGAGAGGCAGTCTATGCCTGGTATACAAGCATCCTCATATCCAGCTCTGCTAGACCCTTTGCATATCTGCAAAATGAACAGCATCAGAACCACTAGATCCAACAATTTAAATTTTGTTTGTGCCATAAATAGGATATGTTGGTGAGATAGATCCATGTAACAGAAGGGCCCCGTGCTATGGAACAGGCTCCCCATCCATGTAAAGTGGAGTCCATACTTTACCCATCCATTGGTCAAGTTTACACTTAAATAGGGTTATCAGAAATTAACCCTGGGTCTGCCCTCTAACGTTTCTGATGGAAGAAGATGGTAACTATGTCCAAACTAACACCCCCACATAACTTTGAAAACCTTCCTAAAATACTCCCTCCCATGATACAAGAGTAAAGTTGGATTGAGGTGTGTGACAAGGCTTATAATGGCCCTGGTAGTCAGTAGCTTAATATATACTTATGAACTCAATGGGTGACTCTTCCAAAACTCCAAACCTATTTGTCAGTAACAAGCTTTTAATTCAAATGACATTACGTGAAACTTCAGAACAGAAGCTTTTTATACAAATGATAGTATTCTTACAAGAATTGATTTTTGTTTTTTCCTGAAGATTAATGCTTTTTAAAGTATAGCTGAAGAAATTTCTCTGATAAAACAGGAATACTAAGAAAAGAAACAACAGCAATGAAATGCAGACCATTCCCTTGGTGGTAGGGCTTCCTCTCTGAGCATGGAAATAGTTGCCATCAAGCAAGTGGTAGTGAAGAAAGTTATGTTAAAAATCTGGATTTGGAGGGTCACTCCAGGCATGACGGTCTTCACTTTGGGGAGACTGCCCACAGCACGGTGAGTTACTCTGCACCTCTCATACTTCTGTTTGTCTCAGTTCTTCACGGTTAACGTTTGATCTGCTGCAAGTAAAACAAATGTACTGTTGACATTACACATAGAAGTGGCTACCAGAAAATACAAGACAATGTTGTCCTGTTGCAGTACACTTTCTCTACCTTCTCCCACAGAAAATTAATTTGTAACAAGCTATTAAATCCAGTTTAATTGTGCTACATCAAGCTATGTCAGGATATCAAGATTTGCTAAGTGAGACAGCACAAAAGAGGAAGAAAGTCTTAGACATTTGCTAGGTCCTTTGGCTAAAAGACATTAATCACACTTCTGCCATGCTAGGTGACCATAACTTGCAACATTTACAACTGAAATTCTGATCTTCACAATAATTTTACTTTCAGGGGTTACTGCAGACATCTGGGAAATGCCCTGTTCAAGGGACATTGCAGGTATACTCTTGGAATAGTTTGAATAATTTGTTCTATATCATTCTTTTGAAGAATCTTTATGCTTATTTTCCAGAATGTCTTGCAAAATGTCTTGGACGTTACTTTTGTTTTTTTCCTTATATTTGAGTAAAAGGGTGGGGGTCAGAGGGTCTCTGTAGCAGTATATCAGTAAGTCTTAATAGGTATTATACTGTTACAAATATTGTTTAACATTTAGAGGCTAAATCACCAAGACAAAGTAAAATAATGCACTTATAACAGGAAGTTCTTCTCTTTCATATGTTTTCAGGAAACTCACTTCACACAAGATGAAGTCCTAGTATTGTACACATTGTCATTGTCGTAAGTACGTTTACCAAAGAAAATCAGGAGTTACAATACTGTTTCACAAAAATTGGATTTATACAGAATACAGCTATAAAGACAAAGAATGTAGAATAATTGTAATATAATGCCTTCACAACACTTTAGGTGCAGCTTTGCCAGTTTTGTACAGTGCAGTACTTTTCTTGATGCCATTCACAATGGTCTTTCTGTATGATGTACCCCACCAATAATATTTACAGGGGAGTTTAATACATACATGCATCCCAAAACAGATGTGAGGCTCCACTGCACAGACCTCTAGTTGCAATTAAAATTACTTAAATATATGCAAAGATAGGACATAGTTGATAGGTGGGCTGTTCGGTATCTTTACACTCCTGGATCAGACATTTAGAATTATTATATAAAATAGGTCTTGGAATATGCTTTATTCTAATGTGGAAAAAAAGTGTTTAAGTCTCAACTTGCAAATATCCTTTCTTCTCACTATTCTTGCAGGTTACTTTTCCCTTTGGGTAATCAGTAATACAGAAGACAGAAAACAGTCTTATTCTGTGTATAAACTTGAGATATGTTTAACATCTAATAGTATACTTATGATGTACAGGAAAAATGAATCCGTTTTTGAATATGGAATGTTAATTCTTCTGTTTTCATTCCCAGGAAGTGGGCTGATTTCAATGCATAGGTTTTACAGCATCAAACTTGTTAACCTTTCGTAAGAAACGTATTTTCAGAAGGAATTTCTGTACAACACATTTCAAACTAAACTTTAACAGATACGTATGTGTGTATGCATATATATATATATATATATATATATATATATATATATATATATGTATGTATATGTATATATATATATATACATATATATATATATATATATATATATATCTTTATATGACTCTACTTCAGTAGATCGAATGTCCAGATAACAGAAATGCTAATTGTTGAGATGAGAAGACCGCAAGTTTAGAATAATGAAATTACACCATATCAAAATTTTTAAGAATGAAGTGCCTACTACGTATGACTGAGAACACTCAGACTTTCTGAAAGGCGATTACAGAGCAAAGAGAACAACAGCTGCTCCATTAAAACACTTGATTAAAATATACCATTTTCAGTGTTTGCAAATGAGATCCCGCTGCAGTGAGGATCGAAGATTTATGCTTTTCTTCACTGTAGAGCAATTCTAGAGTTGGTATATATAATTAGCAGGGGGTGGGGGGGTGCAGGGGGCTTTTCCCCCTGCAAAAACATTGAAAACAGTATATTTTAATTTGCAGCTGTTGTTCTCTTTGCTCCACAATCTGCATTCAGAAAGTCCGTGTGTTCTCAGACATGTGGAGCAGGTACTTCATTCTTACAATTTTCGATAATATGTAATTTCTGAACTTGCTGACTTCTTGTCTCGACAATTTGCATTTTGGTTATCTGGATGTTTGATCTACTGAAGTAGATCCATATATATACACATATATATATATATATATATATATATATATATATATATGTATATATGTGTGTGTGTGTGTGTGTGTGTGTGTGTGTGCATATATATATATATATATATATATATATATATATATATATATCTATATATATATATATATATATATATATATATATATATATATATACACACACTCATAAATATACACAGCACAATGACAAACAATGAAGTCTAACATCTCATTAGAATTAACTAAAGAAACTGCCTAATAGAACATTAAGTTTGAGAAAAACAATCAGGTTAATGCAAACTGTGCCAAGAAGTGTTTCACTATGCTCAAATGAAAGATTAAAGTCTTTCGGCTTTTCCCGGTTAGGGGTCGCCACAGGGGAACTCCGGTCCGCTAATGATTGGCAGTAGATTTTTAAGTACTGGCTTGCCAGGCCTAATGCACATTCACGCATGTCGCCACACAGAAGACACTCTCACTGAGAATCGAACAGGCAACGTATAACTGTGAGGCAACAATGCTACAGCAGCACCACCACCGCAGTTATGCTCAAATGAAAGGCTCAAATGAAAGACTAAAACTAGAAATTACATTACAAAAGTGGTTTGTGTGTGCCTTTATAAATGGGCTATTAAATCTTATGAATGACCTGTTCCTTGAGATGCATATTGTCACTACCCATTCAGTGGGTTCTGTTTTTTGAAACTCTAGAGTGAGTTTTCACATTGGTGTTGTGGGGAAGAGGCAGGTCCAGCTCTGTCCCGTTCCTGCAGTGCTAGTTCCACACACAGTTTATTATGTGAGTTGACCCGATGTCTAGGTGATGATCTTATCTGGATCAAGGAAAATGCAGATTGATGGCTTCTAGGAATCGCATATGTATATATGTATATGACCATAAGAATTGAATGGCAAGTCAGTAAGAAGCACAATTGTTTGATCACCAATCGTTTTGCTTGTTTTCCTTTTTTTTTTCAGTTTTCTTTGTAGCCCCCTGCTAAATGCTAAATTCATATACATATGTGTGTGTGTGCATGTGTGTGTGTGTGTGTGTGTGTGTGTGTGTGTGTGTGTGTGTGTGTGTGTGTATATATATATATATATATATATATATATATATATATATATATATATATATATATACACACACATATATGTATATATAAAAGCATACCAACTCAGAGATTGCATTAGAGTGGAGAAAGGGACAATTCCCAAATCCCCACTGTATCGCAATCTCACACACATTTAAAAAGCCAGTATATCTGATAAGCTGGGTTTTGATCACACATACCAGCTTTTCTCTCCTTTGACTGACTGCACATTTGACCAAACAATGTCAGTGACAAAGTCACCTTCCTTTGATGTAGAAGGTTGTGAGTTCTATTCCCACACCAGATAGATGGATCATTGACACTGCAGTGCAATTTAAGGGGGTGCTACACTCATGAGTGCATCATACTTTGGATGAGATGTTAAACCAAAGTCCCATTTGCTTGAGTTGGTGGTAGCTCAGGTGGATGAAAAAGATCCCTTGGCACCTGTCAAAAAAAGTAGGGGTTCTTTATTACTGAACACCAAATTATATTTACATTATTTAAAATTGTATAAATTTTTAACACATACACTTTACAATCTAATTACATTTTTGATATCTTCGAATTGTCTCCCCCCTTTCTTCCATAACTAAGAGCATATATTCTTCTTTAATATTTCCAACAATACTCATTTTCCATTAAATTTAATCTGATTCAGTCTTTTATTCCATATGAAAAGACCAATGGTTAGACCACAGCTGAAGATAAAAATGGAATAATCCACGTCAGGAAATAAATCACTTGCAGCTTCACAGTAGTGCCCTTTATAAAACCAAAAGTTGTAACTGAGATGTAGTAGTCAAGGTAGGAACCAGTTCACTTGCAGTTTCACACCACTTTATTAAACAAGAGTAAGCGCTTTCGCGATCTAAGTCAGCTGATCGCTTCTTCAGACTCATAAAAACAGTTAAAACATTGGTATTTAAAATATGGTTCAACCAATGAAAACACATATACAACTATGACATAGACTAATTAAAATTGCATACATCAGTACATTAATTTGCCTTATATTCTGCATAAGATGAAATAAAATATACATATAACAGACACATTTTATGTAATAATCCATATTACTTAATATTTTAGTGGTCTGGATTTTAAAAAAGGTTTCGAGGAAACAGCATTATTCAATCCAGGAGACCTATCTGCCTGAAGTAGTAAAATCCATCTTTGTTCTGCTTCCTCGACCTTATTCCTTATATCACCTCCCCTCTTACTTTTATTTATTATTTCTAAAACCATGAAATTAAAAATATGTTTCCTATCTTCTTCTTCCACATGTTTTGCTAAAGCACTTGTGTCTTTTTTATTTCTTATATCTCTAAGGTGTACAAGGATACGTTCCTTTAGACACCTATTGGTTTTGCCTATATAAAAGGCATGACAGACAGTGCAGAAGCTGAAATAAACCAAATTTTGTGTTCTGCAGTCAGCATAAAAATCTATATCAATTATAAATCCTAGTGTAGGATGTTTATATGTAGATTTATTATATAAATAGTCACATGCTGTACAATTTCTGCAAGGAAAAGTCCCCTGCCTATCAGATAGGATCATTCTTTCATTGTTTCTGGATTTATAACAGAGTTGCCTTTTTAAGGACCTCTTATTTCTAAAAGAAAAGCTGGGTCTAACCATTGGTCTTTTCATTTTTTTTTTTTTTCGCTTGAGGTGTATACCAGGCGTTTATCCAGCTTTTGTTTTCTTTCACGTGTTTTATTCCATATAGTGTATGTAATATAAAACATCTTTTTATCAGTTTTCTTATGATCTTTTTGTCCTTTGTTACCATAGTACCCATATTCTGTCATATCAATATTTTATAATTTATTCCTTGAATCCCATCTACAGTCTTATTTTCACAATTTGTTTTTCACAAGAAAACATGTTCTGCCATTTCAGTTTTGCAGCAGTAATCATATACTCTTTTTTCTATTTTTATATGGTATATTAGCTTTTACTGGCAGCGTCTTTATTGATAATCTCCACAAAAAAAATCTCTGCATTCATAATACTTTTTACACCATCCAAATTTTGCTTTTATGGCTTTCCTTGTCTTATTCTCTAGTTGCTTCAATGGAAAAAACAATAATATTTATTCATTATACTTGCATACCATGCTTTTCTGTTTTTTGCTATATTATTTAGCTGTATTCTCCAAAATAACGTTTTGCCTTGATACTTTTTCATTTCCTCATTCAAATATCTATTCCTTTTTTCAATGTACTTATCCTTTCCCATATTCCCTTATACTATTCTCTCATTATTACACTTACTGGAGATCTATTATCTTCTTTTAACCATGTCAATACGTTATATAAATTCAAGTGATGCTGCATATAAAACTGGATTAACTAATCCTAACCCTCCTTCCTCTTTCTTGACATATAACACCCCTCTTTTCACTGGGTTTAATCTTGATATAAATGAGAACACAATTAACATTACTTCTTTTTCATACATTGCGGCTATCATTAACAAACTCACTAAATAAGCAATTTTTCCTAATGAGACAGAATTAGTTAAATATATTTTTCTTATACATCAATTTATACGTCCTCCAGAACATACATATATTCTTTACTTTTGTAATACATTATCCCACTGCTACATTCTGTGCAAGTTAATCCCAAATGTTATACCTAATAACTCTACTACTTCTTTATTGAACTGAATACCTTCAATTGTATCTATTGTTCATTTACGTTTACTCTTCTCTTTAGTTGTACACATACCAATAGCCTTTAAATATGCAATAAGTTGCTTAAGCCCTTCTTCCATCCATTCTTTATTTTTAGTCATTAAAGTTATATCATCTGCATAAGCAAACATAACTGGCAGTTGAGTTTTTTCTATGGACCTATATCCTGCTACTCTTAAGATTGTATTTATTTTATATACCACTGGATTCATGATCATCTCAAATAAGATTACTACTTGTTGGACAGCCCTGCCTTATAGCATTCTTTATTTTCTATTTCTTGACCTAACCATCCCTTCACAACTACTTTCACTTTGTTGTTTTCATACGCTGTAACAAATATTTTTATTATTTTATCACTTATATTGTCTCAATATATCCCACAAAATTTCATATTGTATCTTATCAACTGCCTTACTCAAATCACCTGCCATAGTTTTAACTTCAGAATTCCTGCTTATTATATCTTCTACGATTTTTCTCATTATAATCAACATTTCTTGATTTTTGTTTCCCCCTTTTCTAAATATTGTTTCTTCAAGTAATTTATTTACTTTATTTTCAAATATTTTATTATTTTCATAAATATTTTATAATCTGCATTGTTTAACACTATTGGCCTACAGTTCCATATATCTTCCTTTTCCTCCTTACTTCCATATAAATTTCATTGCACCAACACATCTTTCTTTTTCTCCTACACCTTTCTCAAACCATTAATTTAATACTTCCAAAAATATTGCTACTACCAATCTCTCATATCTTTATACATATAATATTCAGTCCCATCTAATCCTGTAGCTGATTCCATGTCTACTTCTAGCACAGCCTTCATTTCTGCAACACTTATTTTTCTTTCAAACCCTTCTTTATCCTCTTTAGTTGCATTTTTAACTCCCCATTTTTGTTTTTATTCTATTTTTTTCTGAATGTTTTTTCTATATATTCATTACATCCACTATTTATTTTTCTGCTATAACATTTTTTCCTTACTCATTTCTTAATTCTCTTATTATTCTATTTTCTTTTATTATTTTATTTAAATATGGAGCAATCTCTTCTCTTTTCCCTTGTAAAAATTCTTTTGTTTAAACATGTTTTTAATTTTCTCTGGATTCATTTCATATACCTTCCTCTCTTTTTCAAAAAAGTCTCTTATTTACTACTACTACAACTACTTTAAACACTTCCTAACTGTATTCTTTATATTCTTGTTTCTCTTCTTTTCTTTTTAATCCTTGCCATTCCAGAAAAATGTTTCTATATTTTTCGTTAAAGGCTATCTACCAACATGCTCAGTCCTTATAAAACGCCCTCATAACTTTGCAATATTTTCATAATTGATTAAGCTTTTCTCTATCTTGATCATTTAATTTTTTTATTGTTTAATCTCTTAATACATTTATCTATGTTTATATGTTGCTCCATTTCTTGGATTTCTATCCAGATTGCTAAGTGATCTGAAAATGCTGTGACTTTCTTCCCTTCTTAAATAATTTTCAAACTTTTCAAAATTATTAAATCTAACTCTGTTTTTATATTATTTGTTTTATGCATCCATTGTTTATTATCCCAACATTTTCCACTTTTATGGTCTCTGCTGTTGTCTTAACATCACTTCCCTCTTTTCTTCTTCTTTTTAGTCACAGTCTCCTATCAATATTATCTCCATGTTCACACTAACATCATTTAATTTTTTTAAACTTAACCTCTCTTTCTTTTTGTAATGTATGTAAATATTGCAATAATTCTATATGCCTGCATTTCCACCTTACATCTATCACTTTTATTCTACCCATAATTACTAAAATGTAATCAAAAATTCTTATTGACTATCAATACAGTATACTTAACCTGGAACATGTTTCTTTTCCCATGCTCCAAATAATTTTGTCCTCCCATAATCTTTTTGTTTGTAATTTCTGCCCTTCTGTTAAAATCCTTCTCTCTTCCAATATAACTCCCCACTCCATGTCAAGCACTGAACACCATTCCAAAACACCTAAGCTTCTTTTATATAATTTATACTATTCACATTTATAGCTAAAATTGTCAACTTGTCTCTTTTTTATTATTTGTTTCATTTCTTCTATTCTTTGCCCTTTTTTATTTTCTTTCATATCTGCTCTTAAATTTCTGTTTTCTATTTTTTACAATTGTCCCAATAGAATATTACCTTCCCTTAATCACATTCCTGTTTGTATGTTCTTCTTCACTTGACTCACCCATTTCTCTCTCCCTTCCTTTTTATTCCCTTTCATGCATTACATTTTCTTCATCTCTATTTTCTTCTACCCTTTTTTGCTGTTCTTGCTCTTTTCTTTGATCTGTTTCTATACTTTTCATGTTCATTCCCTTGCTCTTGCTAATATGTATCACCCTTATCCTCTTTATTTTCTATATTTTCCTTACAATCCCTCCATAAATTACTTGTTTGTTTACATTTTCTACCTTTCATTTCACATTTTTTCACTTCATGGCACGTAAAAATCAACTGCCAATCATTGGCGGACCCTAACCGGGAAAAGCCAAAAGACACAACAAGACAGGTTCACACAGTTACAGAAAAAAACAATACTTAACTAGTCTCACTATACTTTCCTGACTGATCTAAAGAATTATTATTTCCTGGTTACTTACTAAAGCAAGACAAGATGAAGTAGGTGAGAGGTCCATCCTTGTCAGGTTCCAAGAACAGAGTGCTCTGAGACTTCAGTCTCACTTAGTATTAAACATTATTTTAGTGTTGGATTATAGAATGACATCACATGCATTTAGTCATCTGACTTCTGGTTCCCATGCAACCCCCCACATTGTTAGAAACTGCCTGGATTTAGCACCTGTATGTCACTAATACACACACACACACACACACACACACACACACACACACACACACACACACACACACACACACACACACACACACACAGCCTTGCTAAGATCTGCTGCAGCTCCTGGAAGTCAAAAAATAATTTCAAACCTCCACCCTTCCAGAGTAGCAGTTAGTTCACTTCAATTACAATGCAGAAAGGTTCCTAGTACAGACTTTTTGTCTCTGGCTGCATTAAGAACTATAACATAACATCTTGATAGCCCAGGCCCAGTAATTTAATTTTCTACAATTTTAAAAAGTCAGGTGGATTGAGATTAAACTCTTCTCTTCCAGTATCCTCTGTTAAAACATATACATTTAAACAGTTACAATAATACATGTATATTTCTTTTTCTGTCCAGCAGGACACACTGTTAGTACATTTTTAACTCAAGCAGCTTTACAAATACATTTTTCAACACAAGCATCTGTAGAAATCAGTTTGATATAAAAAATGACATATAATTCTTTACAAAATTCCAGCTAGCTGTGCTGGCATATGTTACATATCCACTGCCTTACTTCTCCTGGCAAAGCTGACAATACCTTACACCATCACACTCCTATTTCCATTGACATTTATCTACTTGGAATGTGTATAATTCTTTCATTTTTCAGTTTTAGTATAATCCCACATTCCCAAACCCCAGTTCATATACCTATGTTATTATCATTTTTTGTAATATCTATAACATTGTTACATATAGTCTTTAAAAAGTCTTTTAATGCTTCTTTTTCTACATCTGTTTGGAACTGTGTATACATTCTCTTTTTTGTCTCTCTATTAAATGCCTGTATAACATATGTATTCCAAGGATTGGAATTTTTTAACTAAATACTTGTTCTAAATCATTTTCCATGTACTGTTGTCTCAAAAAGAATGTATCCTTATTAATATGTATAAAAGCTCTTACCGCCTTTGGTGACATGCCCAGTGGTGCAATTATATTGTCTCAAATGTTATACTTGTCAAGTTCCTTTATTTCCTTACTTCTTATTCTTATTAAGAATTTCTTCCTTGTCACATCCGTCTTCTCTTCTTTCCTTTCTCCTTCTTCCCCTATCTGTACATATGACCTCTTCTTCTCTCTTCTAATTTTGTCTACCTCTTCCTCTTTCTCTTGTATTATGTGCATAACTTTCCCCTATGATAGAACTTTCTCACTTTCTGGTTCACTTTGATCTATAAGTTCATTTAAGTAAACATCCCGCAATCCTCCCAGTTGAAGGATTGTAATAATACATCCAGACTACAACTTTGTTCTGCAAATAACTCCTCTTAAAACAAGATTTCCATATCCTGCAATAGCTCATAGCTTCATAGGTTCATAGGTAGATACTAGGCTATCTGCCCTAGGGCATTTATAAGCCTAGCCAGAGTGTATTTGGCTTCCGCCTCCCTATTAGATTAGCCTACTGTGCCGTAGGTCACAGAAGGTACCCTTTTAAGATTAGTTTACTGTGCCTCTGTCTAGCAGGGACACAGGAGAGATCCCAGGGGTGAATTTGCGATTTCCCATCCACGCGTCCAAATTTCGCTTTAAGAGGGTCAGCGAGGGGCTATGTCTATAGGTAAAATGGAATGTACTGCAGTGGGACTCGAACCAGGAATGTCTGTTCGTAAGGCGAATGCTCTGCCCACTACACTATTGCTATACTAAGCTCAACTGTATTTACAGTGTTCTCCAGACCCGTTTGTCGCTTCATGCACTGCATTTCCACTCCTTCATGCACCTCTTCACCTGTCACCACTTCTTTTTGCAAAGGATTGACTTCCTTTGCGTTTGTATTTACTGTCAACATAACTCACTAATCTATGCTTCCAACTGCCTCCTCCATGCTTGTCATATTGCTTCCTGCTTCTCCAAGCCACCTCCGTGCCCAGACTGGAAGCAAGAATCCCAACAACAAACAGCATCCCTGCTGGAAAAGAATAAGAGAAGTGCCCTGATGCCCTATCTAAATGTCCCCTAGTAGTATAAATACCACCTCAGGTTTTCCCTGAAAAAAGGCCATTAGCCTAGTAGGAATAACCTGGCAAACAAAGAATAAATAAATAAATTGTAGGTATACAATATACTGCTGTATGATCCAATAGCAGCAAAGAGTGTGACAATATACGAGCCAGGCAGTTCAAATGAAAATATAACCATGAAACATAAAAAATAAAAACTTTAATGAAGGAAGTAAGCGCTTTCACATAAGATCTTCTTCAGACCAAAAAATCCTTCAACCTAACATTCCATTTAAATAGTATTCATCATCCAATCAAAATGTAGACAACTTAATTGCATTCATTTAAAGTAGTATTCACATTTACCCACATTTTTAAAGGACATACACCTACAATTCTACCTAAGCATACTAAAACAACATATAGATTCCTATGCATCTTTCTAGCAGCATATAATCACATATAAAAAATGGATCTGCATAAAAAGAATGTATTTCCAACAACATGTCATCATATATAAAAAAAATATGTATATACACACACATAAAAAAAAAATATATATATATATATATATATATATACACACACACACACACACACACACACACACACACACACATATCTATATAAAATAGACTTTTTCATAATCTCCATTTAAACTAAATGTTCCCTTATATGTATATGTTATTACTTAACACCTTCTTGTCATAAGCATATTATTGTGCAGGCAAAACCCACTTGCTACTTAACTGATAATTTCCTTGATTTCAATGTGGGCTTAATAGATGCTCTCTCATTTAAGCCCTTACCTCTATCTGCCCTGAGTCTAATAATCCATTTCACTTCTTTGCTTTCAGTTAGATTTCTAACGTCACCTTCATGTATGGTGGGTATAACTATATATTGCCGTAAATACAAATTGGTGATTTTCCCGACATCATAATGTGCTTAGATAAGGCATTTCTGGGGAGTTTAATCCTTATATTATATATATGCTCTCTCACCCTATCTCTAAGGACTCTGTCAGTTTTCCCAACATAGAATGATCCACTTGCCGTGCACCGAGCAAGGTACACAACATGTGGTGTTTTACAGTTTGCACAGATGTTAAATGTAAAATATTGGCCTGTATCTGGATGTACAAAAGATGCAGCTGCATCCATATAGAGGCAGAAATTACAATTCCCACATGGGTGTGTACCCAGTGTCCCTTCAACATGACTTCCATTATTTCTTGGATAGCATAGAAGCCTTTTCAGGTTGCATTTATTTTTAAATATATGCTAAATATCCTAGTGCCTCAGTTGACTGTATCTTGGAAGGGCTACTAGATGGAGTAATGGTGTATGAAAGAAGATTATTGCAGCAGAAAAAAGAAAAATAGAAAGAGACAGTAATGACTTTTTGAAAGGGAATGTCTTTACATGGCCTAGGTCTACATTCAGTTCTAATAAACTGGAAAGGGGTAATGAAGCTGTTCATGCTGTATCTAACAACATTATTTCAGAGACTGTAGAGGTCAATTCCATACCCCCACATGCAGAGAGGCAAAGGAATGATACAGCTGATAACAGACAGGAATTCAGAAACCAGGTTCAAACTGTTGTCGAGGGGAATAATCATGATACATCTAATAATGTGAATGTTGTTGAACAAATGCCCATTGAAGGAAATCACATTAATTCAAATGGAGATGTGTGGCCTAAAACAATTATTAACATTGAGAATGTAACATCTGTTAGACCCTCAACTTCTGCTATTGGTGCCCCTCTCCATTTTCCATTACCCGTCAATGTGGAAAAGGGGCCTTTGAGGGCACGTTCCATCAGCAGAGGGAGGCAGAAAAGGAAATTATTAATGGAGGGACAGTCGAATCATGGTTAAGGTGTTTGCCTTACAAACACAAGGTGCAGGGTTTGAGTCTCACAAAGGATAATTGGCTAAGCTTAAAATGGCTCGCAAGGGCAGTTAGCTTAGTACTAATCTATGAATCTATGAACCTAAAGAAAATGTAGAATCAAGTGGGGACAATTTAGGCTGGAATCTTTCCAGATGCATTTTAACCAAAGATGAACTATCAGTCTTAAATAAAGGACTTGCATTTATTCCCTCCAAGAACAGTGATATAACTGAAACTATGATTGATGTAAAATGTTTTTGTCGAAATGTTATGTTAAAATTTGAATTTGGTAACCAGGTTGATAATAATTCGAATTTGAATGCTTTTAAGCGACCTAGTCTATATATGCCTTATCCACACCCCTTAGTGGGAGCGTTCAATAAAATGGTGGAAGATTATTTATATAAGTACTGTGATGGTAAAAGTATGCATAGAAATGTTAGATTCAATTTGAATTCCAAAGAACGGTCAGCTTTGAGAGAGCTACAAAATGATAATTGCATCATTATTAGACCTGCGGACAAAGGAGGTCCTATTGTACTCATGGATAGGAATGAATACATCAAAAGCATGGAAAATATGTTAAGAGATAATCATTTTGATTGTTGCATTGGCATAGATGAGGTCCACTTGCTAGAGAATAGGATTCGGTCTATGTTAGAGGATTTATTAAAGAGCAAACACATAGATGTAGGGTTATATAATTTCTTTAAGATTGATCATCCATTGTTGCCCATAATAGAAGGCCTCCCAAAAATCCACAAGGATGGCAGCAACCCTCCTATGAGACCAATAGTTGGTGGGAAGGGGTGGGTCACTGAGCCATTTTTTCTATATATAGAGAAATGGTTAAGACCAATATTAGATAACAATAGCTTCATCCTTAGAGATACTAAACAAGTTTTAGTTGATTTGTACCAGTACAGTGGCTCTGATGTGTTGAATCTGAATTATTATTTCATCACCTTGGACGTATAGTCCTTATTTACCAATATACTCAATAATCTGGGTATACAGTTTGTGCAGACTTATTTACTCAGGCACAGTGAATATGGACATGAACACCTAGATTTGGTATGCTCCCTTTTGGAAATTGTATAGAGCAATGTCTTTACATTCAATGAGCAATGTTTACATCCAATGTGATGGTGTAGCTATGGGTACTTCATGTTCCAATAGCTATGCCAACATGTTCATGGCACTGTGGGAGGAAGATACACTGTTTAGAATGGACTCATATCTTGAACATGTTCGATTCTATAGACGTTTTTTCAATGATCTCTTTTTAATTTGGGCAAGTACAGTGGCAGAATTAGAAAGATTCCTTGAGGACCTAAATGGAATGTTTGAATAGCTGAAATTCACCATGAGTTACTCCCAAGTTAGAACTGAATATCTAGATATATATGTGGAGACACTAGGGAATGGCCTTATTAATATGGGGGTCTATACGAAACAGTGTTACAGGAACACACTGTTGTTTAGGGACAAGGGATGAGAACATCCAGATTAAATGCTATGGATGAAGGATTCCAAAATGAATTGGTTAAACTTAGAGAAAGATTAATGGAGAGAGGTTATAGCTTGCCTGAAATAGAGAGGAATCTTGTAGAACTTAATCTCAGGATGGATAAAGCTAGACCCTGTTATTCATCTAATATTAATAATGTACAACAGGCGATGGGTATACTTATTGCCTACCCCAGTTAAGGTACCTTTGTTCTTCACCACGAACACTAGGTCTATTATTGATATTATAAATAAGAACTGGAGAGTATTGACAACAGACACAGATGTAAGGGAGGTTGTTGGGGAAC
Organism: Protopterus annectens; assembly: GCF_019279795.1. Taxonomy (NCBI): domain Eukaryota; kingdom Metazoa; phylum Chordata; order Ceratodontiformes; family Protopteridae; genus Protopterus; species Protopterus annectens. The sequence goes on from NC_056725.1 coordinate 470,990,173, forward strand.
ATCCTAAATTCCTATTTAAAAATAAATGCAACCTGAAAAGGCTTCTATGCTATCCAAAAAATAATGACAGTCCTGTTGAAGGGACACTGGGTACACACCCATGTGGGAATTGTAATTTCTGCCACTATATGGATACAGCTTCGTTTTTTGTACATCCAGATACAGGCCAATATTTTACATTTAACATCTGTGCAAACTGTAAAACACCACATGTTGTGTACCTTGCTCGGTGAACGGCATGTGGATCATTCTATGTTGGGAAAACTGACAGAGTCCTTAAAAAAATGGTGAGAGAGCATATTTCTGCTGAATAGCTGCATACTTGAGCTGTTTGCTTAGCTTTTACATACCTTCATCAACTTTATTACAAGCTGAGATAAGTACAAACTTGCAGTGTTATAAGATAGTACTGCATTTTATTTTTTTCTGTTTTATTGTTTTATTGACTATTGTGTTAAAAATAGTATTGCATTTATCTGCTTATTTGTTTCACTGAAAATTGTGAGCTCTCTCTTTCTGTTTGCAGTTAGTGGGTTTATTCTTCTCACTTCATTGATATTCAGTGTAGAAGTCTTAGCCTAGAGGATTTCTCTGTGCCTTAAAGTCTTAGTCCCTTATCTCTGAAATTATTTCTGCTGAATAGCTGCATACTTGAGCTGTTTGGTTAGCTTTTACACACCTACATCAACTTTATTACAAGCTGAGATAAGTACAAACTTGCAGTGTTATAAGATAGTACTGCATTTTATTTTTTCAGTTTTTTTGTTTCATTGAATATTGTGTTGAAAATAGTACTGCATTTATCTGCTTATTTATTTGTTTCACTGAAAATTGTGAGCTCTCTTTCTGTCTGCAGTTAGGTTTCCCACCTACCCTCCCTGTTCTTGTTGTGGTATTAATCTTGGTGGCTTTGGAATTGACTGCCCCTCCTGTAAATTTGTGTTTGAACACTCCACCCGGGCCCATCTCATTTGCTCACTCAACCGAGTACAGTGAGATCATATTTTGATTTCAGACACTTTTACCATTCCCATCTGTTCAGCTCTATCCCATCTCTATCCTAGTCTATTCTCATTAGCTCATCCTGCCTAATACAGAGTGAACATTTGAGTAAGCATACCCACTTAGGCCCTGAACTGATTGAAGACTGCTGGAACAGGGCACAGTTCTGAGGTTTTTTACTGGTTAATTGGGTAATTTGTTTAAATCAGTTTGCTTGTTTTCTATTGTTATATATAAAAAATTGCACTTTATCTGCTTTTACTGTTTTAGTGTTTCTTCCTACTTTATTACCTTATTTTGCTTTTGCCTCTTCTTAAAAGTACTCAGTTGTGTTTATTCTGCTGCATTTATTACTGCTTGGTAATAGCCTGATTCAATTGTAACTGTTATTCTAAGCCTTTTGGTTAAAGCACTTGGGCTTCAGACCAGTTGTTTTACATTAAGAAGGCTTGTGGTCTGCACTGTTGTGGCAGGACAGGTAGCTTACATCCTTCTAAGTTGGGAATTGCTGATTGAAGGCTCAGTGTCTGTTATTCTAAAAGTGTATTAGTTCTGGTTTAAGCACTTGGGCTCCAGGCCAGTTATTTTACATTAGGAAGGTTTATAGTCTGCACTCTTGTGGAAGGAGAGGCTAGAGTCTGCCCTTCTGAGCTGGGAATTTCTGGTTAAAGGCTTATTGTGCCTGCTTATTTGATCGGTTTCTTTCTGAAATTTGTGCGCCATGTTTGCTGTAGCCCAGAAGTTAGTAGTTTATTGGCCGTTTTGAGCTAATTTCTATCTCTTTCATTTCCCTGCTATAAAAACCACATTTGTGCGTTTTTTGCGCTTGTATTCAGCTCAGCAAGTGCCTGCCACATGTCTTGCTGAGTTCTACAGCTGCAGAGAGACAAAAGAGAGACTTTGGAGTGATTAAGTATCATTTTTCTGCATTTTCTTGCTGTCTTTAGGTTTCCTGCCTTTCTGACCTAGTATAGTCCAGTTTTCAGGTTATTGCTGAATTCAGGGCTGTGTTACAAGTTTCTGTGTTGCTCGTATCTTACTTGGATAGAGGGAAGTTTCTCTGTTCACCTGTGAGAGAGGGGAGCTTTGAGCAGCCTATCTGTCCCTGGAGGAGTGGTTTCAGCCCAGAAGTTAGTAGTTTATTGGCCATTTTGGGCTAATTTCTATCTCTTTCATTTCCCTGCTATTAAAAACCGCATTTGCGTGGTTTTGCATGATGGGCAGCACCGGTTAGCTAGGGTTAAACTATTCCCCGCTCCACAAAGTCTACTCTTCAGTTTTTCCCTTGGAACTTGACAAACATTCAACTTAAGCACTCAAACCATTCATTTCATAGCCCAGCACTTGCTTAAAACTCATAGCAAGCACTAATTAACCTTAGCACTAGATCCCCCTATACTGTCCAGAAGGACAAGGCTCTCTATTCATCCCTACCAGCCAATCAGTAAAACAGCTCACTTTACCTATTCAGGCATGTCCAAAGGGCAGTTTCAGGTGTACTCTCCAGTCCAACTGGTGAATCTAGGCATTTTGAGGCAATGTTACAACTGCCTCATGTACACAGACAGCCCTCTCCTCCTACCACCAAACACTAATATATACGAGAGATGCAATTATACAGCCAAACTGGAGGCAAAGCTCTCTCAACCCAAGACTGGAACTGACAGTCAAGAGGAGAAGGGAAATACTTGCAACACACCAGCAGTCTCACATAGACCTATTAAACCAACACCAGCAAGTAACACACATAAATACACAAAAACATACTCGGAGGCTCTAAATAAAAATCTGCAAAAGCAACAGAGACCTCCAAAGCAGACATCCAAGCAACCTCCACACCCCATCACAAACCATGAAACACATACTTCACATAATCAGTGTGCCACGCAATCACAGCCCTTAAGGCAAAATAACATACCCAACACACTAGTAATATGTGACTCTATAGTCAGGCACACTGATGTCCCACTAACTAGGCTGGACAAGGAGAAGGTTATAGTTAGCTACCAGTCGGGTGCCAGGATCCGCCACATAACACAAGCACTCAGGTCACTCCAGAACAAGTACAAATATGACTCTGTCATTGTCCATGTTGGTGTGAATGACCTGAGATGTACCTCCCTGGACTACATGAAAAGAGACATGGAAGAGCTCTCTGATCACATAGCCCAGGCCGGTATGACCCCGACCCTGAGTAGCATCTTGCCCTCACCAAGAATGATGCCACAGTATAAAGAAAAAAATATCAATTTTAACAATTGGCTAAGTTTCTGGTGTCATTCAAAGGGGATCCAGTATCTGTCCACCTGGGATGACATGCTCGACAAGCCACATTGCTTCACAAGAGATGGCTGGCACCTGTCACCCTTAGGCTTTTGAATACTGGCCAAGGCTTTTGCCGCCCCCATAGTGCCTTTTTAGGCAAGGCTCAAAAGACAAACCCGCCACCAGAAATAGCACAAGTAACCAAAAACTGAGGGTAATGCTACTCGATGCCAGAAGTCTAAACCTCAAAAATGCATGCACTCGAGGCACTCCTCAGTATGGAGAACATCGATATCTGTGCAGTAACAGAAACCTGGTTTAAGACTCCAGGGAGCACCCCAGCACTACCAGGCTATAACTCATACCATACATTTCATTCACAGAACCCTGACCGAAATACAAAAGGCGGGGGTGTATCCATATTCATCAAGGATACCTACACCTCCAGGTTAGTGGCACAGCACGATGCCTCAGAGATCATCCATGTGCAACTAACAACAGGTAAAACTACAATTCAAATTGTAGCTTGCTACAGATTACCCATCATGACCCAGGACCCCCATTCCGTGATTCTGGAGACACTAGAAAATATGAAGGTCCTACCAAATGCCCTAATATTGGGTGATTTCAATTACCCAAACATTAACTGGGAGAACTACTCAAGTACTAACTCCCTTGCCCAACGCTTCCTAGAATTTATAAACTCAAATGCCCTGGATCAACTAGTCAACACCCCAAGCAGAGGTGACAACATATTGGACCTGGTCATCACCAACATGGGCGACCGGTGTTCCACACCAGAAGTCAACCCCTCGCTGGTTAGATCAGACCATAGACTAATCACTCTGGATATCCACATTCTGCCCCCACCCCCAATCAAGGAAACCACCGTAAAAAAAATTTTCAAAAGCAAACTTCACGTTACTTAAGACCGAGGTGGAAAGGTTCACAGCCCCCATGCTAAAGGACAATGCTGTCCAAGCTGATGAATCCCTTACAAAAGCACTCTGTGAGCAGCTGCAAGAATGCATAGCTCGTGCTATCCCAAGCAAAACCAAGACTCACTCCTCCAAGAAAAAGAAACCAGTCTTGTGGACCCCTGCCATAAATAAGCTATACAATAAAAGGAGGACACTAGTACAGAAAAGAGTAAAATCCCAAGAAGGAAAGACATCCCTTATCAGTATCAGCAAGAAACGACGATCCCTCATAAAATCATCCAAGACTAGCTTCGAAAGAAAAATTGCCAAGGACTCCAAAGATAACCACAAAGCATTCTTTAGCTATGTCAAAAACCTAAGTGGAAACTGTCAGATCTGCTGAGTTAGTGCAGAATGGCACAAAATACACTGAACCGACTGATATTGCCAACATTCTGGCAGACAGGTTTAGTGCAAACTTCACCCCCCTCTCACCCCCTAAAGGGCCCATAACCATACCAGAAGAATGTAGAGTCCCGGCAATCACTGACACACAGGTTAAAACAGCGCTATCCAAAGCCAAAAACACAGCTTCAATGGGACCAAAGCTCCAAAATGAACTAACCCCTCACCTAAGCACACTTTTCAAACTTAGCCTCTCTACAGGCTACATACCCACAGAGTGGCGCACAGCAACAGTTATCCCGCTCCACAAAGGTGGCGCCACAACATACCCCGGGAACTTTCGCCCTGTAAGCCTGACTAGCCTGGTCTGCAAGGCTATGGAGCGCATCATCATGGAACTCATTAACAGAGACATTGGGATCCTCCAAACACTGGACCCTACCCAGTTTGGCTTTGTTAAGGGCAGATCATGCCTCCTAAACCTGGTGGACTTCTTTGAGACAGTTATCAAGGCTTTAGATGAGGGAAAGGAGGTCCACACAGCCTACCTAGACCTTGCAAAGGCTTTTGACACCATTCCCCATTCTGGTATTATCAACAAGCTCACCAGCCTGAACATAAGCTACTATGTCACGAGATGGGTTGCCAATTGGCTCACGAATAGAACCCACACGGTGAGAGTTGCAGGCTCTAGGTCCGACTCTAAACCGGTTACAAGTGGTGTCTCCCAGGGCTCAGTCCTGGGACCCCTCCTGTTTGGTATATACTTCTCAGAGGTACAGGCAAGCACAGGAGGACTATGGCTGACCAAATTCACAGATGACTGCAAACTAGGGGCCATAATTGACTCTCCGGCTGATACAGACATCCTCCAGAAGGGTCTCACTGAGATGGATACCTGGTGTCAAAATCATGGCCTCAAGCTAAATGCCAAAAAGTGCATAGTCATCCCCTTTGGAAAAAACAAAGTACTTGCTAACTACTACATATGTGGTAGTCCCCTAAATACAGAAAATGTAATAAGGTATCTGGGGACCCAAGCAGATAATAATCTCTCCTTTGATAATCATATTGTCAAGGTGGTTAGAAAATCCTTCTATGTGGACCACCTAATCACAAAAGGGTTCACATCTAGAACAAAAGAGGTTATTGTGCCCCTGTACTCATCACTCATCAGACTCATCATAGAGTACAACACCACATTTGGGATGTACCTTACAAGACACCTGCAACAGCTGATAAGACCACACAAGTACCTCACCAAGAGGATTACTGGCCTCAAACAGATGCCCTATGCAGGCCGACTGAAGAAACTCCAGTTGTACTCGGTTGCATACCGCTTACTCAGAGGTAATCTCTGCCTGACATACAAGGCCATGTCCAACCCAGAATTGATGGACATGCTCCACCTAAAAAAAACAAATCCCCAAGAGCCACACGCTCTAGGGATC
>NC_056725.1:471336215-471343715 GCF_019279795.1 Protopterus annectens
GAAATTAGTAGCATAATAGTGTGTTTTACCAGGAGCTCTACTATAGACTGTGATATTTCAAGATCTAACAAAGAAACCCAAACAAAATCAGATTTGGGTTTCATTAACATGTTATTACTCTGGAGATTGCCTTGTCGCAGGTGCTGTGTTTTGTCTAAGGTCATGAGACTTTGAAAAGAGGAATTTCATATATTTACACATCTTTTCCCATACTCTGCAAACTCAGAAGTATTATGATGAATAGGGAGGGGTGTTAGCGGTGGATCTCTGTCATCAGCTAGTGGCCACTCTGCAAGAATCATTATTTATAGTGTTTTACATATTTTTCTACAGCATTTTTTTAGATTACACTACTGATCAGTTTAATTATTCCATTTGCAATGTTTTGCATCTTGAGATAGGGGTACAAAATGTGCCATTGTAGATTCAGTTCCTATTGACCTTTAAGATGTTTATATATTCTTGTAATATTTTTCCTAACTTAGCAGTAGTAGGAACAGCTGATTGGTGAGGTCCTACACCAGCCAAGCAGTATCCCACACTATTGCTGGATTCTGGAGTGTGGAAGTGTATGCTGCACAGCCTAGCATTTTAGGGTTGTTGAGGTACAAGTACTGCTACAGGGCACACTGCTCTTATTCCCACCTTGTTAGGCAGGCTACCGGAACGGAGGTTCACATAGGAGGCTGCACATAGCTAGGTGATCAGGCTAGAGGTAAAAAAAAAAACACAAAACAGTTCTTAGAAATGAAAATCTAACCATGTGAACAAGGGTGATAGTTTTTAATGATGTGGACTTTGAAAAGGTGATGTAGTGTCTGAAGGATTCCTTAATTAGTTTTTGGTAAAACACAGAAGAGTCAAAGCTATACAGAGTGGGGCTTGTATAGCTGAAATGAAAGCAATCAGACTTTGGTGTATGAGGAAAAATAAGATGACACTAAAATGGTCTGACTAGAGAACTGAGGAGGTAAGAAAAAAAAATCAGAGACACCCACTTGAATAAAAAAAAACTTAATGTGAAGAAGACACTAGTAACACTACAAGTTTTCATGAAAGAGAGAGGGAGGCAGTAGCAGATAAATATTACAAATATATCAATTGGTAGTGTACCTCAGGAGAATGGGGAGGGGAGCAACATGTCTGATACAGGTGTTTATCTTCTTTCTAGAAACATGCATGAACGAAAGCATCTATGGCTTTTTTTTACCACTGCGGATGTAGAGAAATTGAGAGAAAACTGCAGTCCTGTTTTGTAATGCCAGTAGCAAAAATTGGGTGGTCTGGACATTGGAGGACTGGATTTCTTTGGAAAGAGCTTACCAGTTAAAATACAATATCATCTTTTTAATGGGAAGAATAGGGGATCATAAAGCAGCTATATACTAGCTGTGTTCAAACATCTGAATGGTACTTGAAATGGGGGGGGGGGGTGGCTCGGCTCCAAAAGGCTTTTGAAAATACGCAGCAGTTTTTATGTGGAACTAATCACAGTAAAACAGATCACAGAACACCTCTTAACTAGGAGCCAAATGATGGTGGTGAACAGATGACTTTCTAGAATCAAGGGATTGGTAAGCTGGATGCTTTAAATACTCTTATAAGGCCCAGTATCTTCAGTAACGTCTCTGAACACATATAACATTTGGGTCAAAGAAGATGCTCTGCAATGTCCCTGACTACACTGAAGGAGGATTGGTGCAGGGCACAGAAATGGGACCCGAATCCCTGACCAGGAGGGAGGGGAGGAGTGTCATGCATCTAGCTACCTCGTTCATGTGCCAGTAGACAGAAGGTTTTTTTTTTTTCCTCTTCAGTGAAAGAGCTTGGGGGGGCATAGATCTAACTGTAATAAGCTTATCGCTTATAATGTATCGATCAGTTTACTACAGTAAAGTATTTTTTTTACTCTCTTGAAGAGCTGAGATGGTGGGGCCCAGGGCACTGGTCGAGCCAGCTACACTTCTGGGTGTGGGTGCATGTATATGCATGCATGGGGCATGGTGGGGGTTGGACTGGATTATCAATTATAAGAGAAGAAAAGTCTTTGTTCAGCATCATGTTTGACCACAGAGAATTAGAAGGTGAAAGCCTCCATGCATATGTATGAAGGAACCAACCAGAAATATAAACCATCCTTGAGGCATCACAGGCGATATTCAGATTATCCCTGGAAAATGAAAATGTTGCAAATGCATTGTCTCATGTCTTTATAACAATCCTGCCACAAAGACAAACTTACTAGATCATTGTCAAAAGGCATTAAGTAGACCAAACAGAATAGTAAAGTGCATTCTAGAAAACTGCATATAGTTAGCAAACAGTGGTCACCCTTCATGAAAATGCTGATTTAGCTTCAATACGAGCACAGCATGCAGTTCTATAAGTTTCTTCTAAACAGGAATTTTCTACACAATACTTACCACCAAAAGAATTGTGCATTAGAGGAGTATATATGTAGACATAGTAAACCTGTACTTTCTGATGAAGAAGAAAAAGGTAGATATGACAGTTACAGTTAAGTTTCTAGAATGTCTTTTATGGTGAAATGTGAAGCGCCACAAAATGTGATCAGTTCACACCATGTTGAACACACAGGATTACTACTGATGTGAGATCATTGGACAGTAGGGATCAGGGACTTTCCCCTGTGTTTTGTGATCTCAGCATGTGTGTATACAAGTAAAATAAAGTGTGGGCATCCTCCGTCCCACACGGGGTGGAGGCTTAATCTCCTGCAAAAATGTTTGGTTTATTGTTTTTGTTCATGTATTTTTGAGTGATTGTGCAGTCAATTAAAATTTGTTGGTAGTTTGCGTTTTGGCGGTGTGCCCATTAACTGATTTGTGGTTATACTTATATAAAACAAGCAAGTAATCACATTTAGTAGTGTATATGGTTTACTTGATCCTGAGGAGACATTCCTTGACTGCTTCAGATCTTAATGCATAACACTGGAGGAGGTGACTTTTATGGAACATGTTTGTAGAAGCATTTACCCATGGACAGTATAGTGGTAAATTCCTATAAGAGATTACCTAAATGTGTCATCTAATCTGAGTCTATTTCGCTTTAGAAGAGCCTGGTATTTACTGAGCTGGGTACGTTTCAGCACTTTATGTCTCCAGTTTTACAATATGATGTGTAACAATAAGTGCATCTACCATTAAGCTGTAAGCTCTAGTATTTTTGTACCAGCAAAAATAAAATATATTGTTGATCTTTTGCCCAGTACTATGGCCATGGCTAGTATACAGTTCAGCACCGTAGCCATTTCTGCACTGCAGGCTTGTTCACTTGTTGATATGCTTCACAAACAAATGCAGTAGGATTGAGGAAAAAAGGTTTTGGCTGCAAAACTTGAAGCAGACATATGCAGAAATAAAAAAAAAATCAGCCAGATTTCTCTGTCTCTCTGCTTTGTCACCTCTTCTGGATTTTCTGCTGTGCTCTTAAATATTGCATGTCGCAAATGAAAAAATTATTTTAATTAAAATATAAAGCAGGTTTGAATGCCCATATCTGAAAATGACTGCTTGAGCTTTCCACCATTAAACCGCATTTTTAGCAAACACTTCCCACCCTATCCCAAGCATAATAAATGTTTTTTTTTTTCAATTAGTAAAAAGTCCCAGAGCAGTACACAAACCAGGCAAAAAACGTAAAACGGCAAGCATAAAACTCAACACTTTTTATTCATAATGGTAAGCGCTTTCACGATTAGCTTCATCAGACCATATAAAACCAAAATAATCACAGCTCATTTGTAACAGCCAATCAAAATCCAGTAGCTGATTTCATCATATTAAAGTAACATTCATATATACCCATATATACATTAAATATAACAAATAGTTCAAAATTCATATGGATAAAATTCTGTGTATATAAAAATATATATTATACCATGACCCCCCATTAATATTCCAAAACGTGCACGCTGATTGGTCAGCGTGCATGTTGTAAATCGACTTATACTAATGGAAAAAGGTCCGGTCGCCCGGACTTTTTCCATTAGTATAAGTCTTTTTTAAAACACTGTCTCGCTATGTTAAAGGAGTTTAACATAGCGAGACAGGTTTTAAAAAAGCAACGGAGATATCGCCATTGCTTTTTTTAAAGCTGTCTCGCTATGTTAAACTCCTTTAACATACCGAGACAGTGTGTAAAAAGCAATGGAGATCTTGCTTTCTCCGTTGCTTTTTTTTTTAAACCTGTCTCGCTATGTTAAATGGGTTTAACATAGTGAGACAGATTTAAAATAAGCAACGGAGATCTCCGTTGCTTATTTTAAAGCTGTCTCGCTATGTTAAACCCATTTAACATAGCAAAACAGTAAAAAGCAACGGAGATCTTGCTTTCTCCGTTGCTTTTGCCCACAGCTCTGATGTACTGCATACGCATGCGCAGTACATCAGAACTGCAGCAGACCAGACAGCTGCGGAAGGGCAGCAAGGAGGCATTATACAATGCCATTATTTAAGAAAAGTAATTATTTTTTTCTTAAATAATGTCATTGTATAATAGCAATAACCCATGCCTGGGTGTGGGTAATGCTGGATTTACCCATGGCTGGCTTTGTTTGGCCACTCGGGCTTCACCCTCGTGACCAAACCACGCCAACCGTGGGTAAATCCAGAATTACCCACACCCAGGCGTGGGTTATTGCTATATAAACACATATAAACATTATAAATAATCCATTTATGCAAAAGCGCGTATATAAAAATGTATAAATAATTTTATATAAGAGTATAAAAATTAATCCTAGTTATTCACTTGAGCAGAGAACTTCATCTATTTAGACTTGAATATAATTAATGCCCTCTCAACAATACATTTTTCAGGACTAAGATAAAAATTCAAATATATAGAGGCATCAAAAAAAAAAAAAATATGTATATATATATATATATACATATCTATCTATCTATATATATATATATATATATATATATATATATATATATAAACAAATGTGTAAAAACATCATATATAATAATGTGAATCACAGGAATTCCTAAATTCCTAACTTTCTATGTGACAGGAACCTTCCTTTGTTTCAAAGTGGGTTTTATAGATGCCCTCTCATTTAGACCACTCCCTCTATTGGCCTTGAAGCTCAAAATCCATCTTACCTCCTTACTGTCTGTTGCATTCCTGATGTCACCCTCACATATAGTTAGAATCACCTCGTCCATAACCATAAATCTAAAGAAATGGTCCTCACCAGCTGTAATTACATGTTTTGAAAGGGCATTATTATTATACCTAATCCTAATGCTGTACAAATGCTCCCTCATTCTATCTCAGAGTGACCGATTGGTCTTGCCAACATAAAAGTATCTGCAGAGCCCACATACGGCAAGGTAGACCACATTTTGTGTTCTACAATTAGAATTGACCTCAACCTTGAACCTCTGACCAATGTCCAGTTGTATAAAAATCCCAGTATTATTTGGGTATCCACAGAAATTACAGTTGCCACATGGATGGGTGCCAGTTTCACCATCCATACTCCTACCATTCTCTCTAGAATGACACAATAGTCTTTTTAAATCGTGTTTATTTTTAAAAAGGAAAGTAGGTTGGTCACCTACTATACTCCTTACTTCTGGATCTGTTGTCAGGACCCGCCAATTTTTCCTAATTATATCTGAAATTGATTTAACATCTGTGGTAAAATATAAAGGTATTTTTAAAATAGTGTGAGGATATTGTGTTCTTACATATCCACTATCAACTTCTAAATCAGATGAAAAATATGGTCTCGCTCTACCTCTCCTAAGGTTACTCAGGTCCATCAAACTACTTTCTATCTCCTGCTGACTGTAACCTCTGGTAGTCATCATAGCTTTCAAAGTAGGTAGCTTCTGTTGAAAGCCTACTTCTGATGCATTTAATCTAGACACTCTCATTCCCTACCCCTTGGTTACATTTTTAAAGATGTATCCAGGGTGCATACTGCTTCTATGTAGCAAAGTGTTCCTATAGCACTTTTTCTTATACACACCTGTATTGATCATTCCACCTTCAAGTCTGTCTACATAAACATCCAAATAATCAATCCTAAATTGTGAGAAATTCATAGTAAATTTCAGATAGTCATTCCTCTGATTCGAATCCAACAAAAATGTATTCAAACTCTCTATAGTGCCTCTCCACACCAGGAAGAGGTCATTGACAAAACGTTGATATAATGTCACATACCTGGAGTAAGAATCCATCCTAAAAAGGATCTCTTCTTCCCACATCGCCATAAACATGTTGGCATAGCTATTGGCACAAGAAGTGCCCATAGCTATGCCATCACGCTGCAAATAGATATTATTGAAAGCAAATGCATTGTTCTCTAGTATGGTTTCTAAGAACAAGCAAATGAGGTCAATTTGTTCATGATTATAGCCACTGTGGTTATGTAAATACCTCTGTATAGACAGTACTCCCATTTCATTAGGAATAATAGTGAAGATTGATTGTGCATCTAGAGTGACAAAATAAAAGTCAGAATCCAACTCTACTAAATTGTTATATTGATATAAATCTATCAAGAATTGTCTGGCATCCCTTAAAATGTAAACATTTTTATCGAATATAGGTCTTAGCCATTTTTTCACAAAGAGGGAGAAGGGCTCAGTGAGCCATCACCTCCCAGCAACAGTGGGCCTCATGGTGGGGTTTGCCCATCTTTTTGGACTTTGGGCAATCCCTGTATAGAAGGAAGCAAAGGGAATTCAACTTTCAGAAACCTATACAGGCTTACATCTATCATATTACTCTTCAATAAATCTTCTAACATAAAAGAAACCCTTTCATGTAAACGATGTACGTTCTCTAAATTAATGCAGTAATAAAACCATTCATCACTTAGCATTCTATTCATGCTCCCAACATAATCACATTTATTCATAATGACAATAGGGCCTCCTTTATCTGCAGGTCTAATCATAATCGATTCATCAGTCTGTAAACTCTTAAGGGCACATTGCTCTCTAACTCAGATTAAATTTCATTTTACTGTTCCTGCTACAGGTACGTTTACTATCATAATATTTGTATAAATCATCCTCTACCATTTTGTTAAATGCTTCAACCAAAGGATGGTGGTTCAGCATATATAAACTGGTTCTTTTAAAAACATTCAAGTTATCATGAACAGCATTACCAAATTCAAGTATGAGCATCATATTTCTGCTATAACGTCTAATGTCTAACATATTATCAGTCATATCACTACATTTGGATGGAATAAAAGTCAGTCCTTTATTTAGGATAGTTAGTTTTTCAGCATTTAGAATATGTCTGGAAAGATTCCAGACTAATTAGCCCCCACTTGACTCCACATCTTTTTCAAGGACTGATTGGATTGTCCTTCTGCTGATAGTTTCCATTTCTGCCTTCCCCGACTTTGAGATTGTGTCCTTATAGGCCTCTTCTCCATGTTTATAGGAAGTGGAAAATGGGGAAAGGCAGTCGTAGATGATGTAGAAGGGGCAGTCA
>NC_056725.1:471348715-471368715 GCF_019279795.1 Protopterus annectens
TCCTATCCTGGTTAACAAATTTTGTATAAATAAAATAAGTCCCACTAAGAGTTGGAGCTTGCTTATAGGCATATAGAAAACAGTGGACAGTTAAAGGGGTAACACACCATAAACACATCATTATCTCATCCCAGAGTATATTTTCCTCCCTGTAAAATTATCTCTGTGCTGTTCCATATAAACATGACCCCACCTTAATCTTATCTTATTGTGTTAATTTCTGTGGTAAGCTTCTTCACTGTATACCAAGTTGGGTTTTTGGGAAATTTTGCAATACTTTTTATAAGGAATGTGTCTCCTGTCTGTTATATCATCTCAGGCATCACATTTTAAGACTTTTAGCCTGGGCCAGGAAAACCCTGCATTTTAAGGTATTTGCAGTCATTACTTCATGTTCTCCCACTGTGATTATGAACGCATTGAGTCTCAGAGGATTTACAGCTTCTTTTACCATGTAGTATCAGTCACAGCTGCATTCCTTCCCTCTCACTTAACCTGCAAATCTATTGAGCCTCTGGGATTCACAGTTCAGTAGTCATGGCTAAGAGAGCATCCAACACTAAATGACAGAAAACATGATACCACTTGCTGACAAGGGTAGAGAATGAAGAGTAGTTGCTGCAGCTAACAGTTCCTAACTTTACAAAAAGCAAACTAGCTTAAGCAGTAGCAGTTTTTATTATGTTAAAAACTGCAGTGTATATAAACTACACAGTGTTACTGCAAAAGGGTTACTAACAGTCTTTTCAGAGATTCTGAAAGAAAGCAATAATTCTGAGTAGTGCAGCCAAAGTAAATTAGCAATACAATCTGAAGGAGAGGAACAGTTTGAAAATGTCATCTTTCAAGAAAGTGTGTGATTTTAGTAGAAGGGTGATTAGTTAAATAAAAAAAATCACTTCAGTATGACCATCTTCTTTAAGTCATTTAGTGCTGCAAGATTAATAATACTGCACAGAATAATACAATTGATTTTTTTTTTGAATATCAAGATCATTTTTTTCTGACTTTAGTGGTCCTTTGCTGAACAATATTCAAATAAAAGTTGTGAATAATCTGATAGAAGATGAGTACCTCTTTTAGGGCATTCAACAGTTATTGTTACCTCTTATTCCCCTCTCTCATCCCCATCTTCAGTAACTAATAAGCTGCCTTGAGTACAATCACTAACATGCACTATTGTACCATTTTGTCTGACAGATTAAGGGCCCCAAAGTAGTTTTGGTTAAAAAAAGTCATATGTAATTTATACAGCTGCTATCCATGCCCTGTACTTTCCCTTCTGTCATCTATTGTAAGTCCATTTAATTCCTGAAAATGTTGTCAACCTATAGTTTATCCCCTTCTTTCATTCAAATGGTACTTATCTATTGCCTTCAGCCTTTCTTTATTCCTGTACCCTTTTTATTCTCTCTCCATTGCATTATTTTCATTGCTTTGCTGCCCTTATTTCTGTAAGTTTTCAGAGCTGTAGTTAATGGTTTGGCTATGGCCTCTGCAGAATTCTTTGCATTACAATGCTGACATCAACTTGCCCAAACTTTAGCTTGCCCACACACAACTCAACAGCCACTGCTGCAATTCACGTACACATACTGATGTTCTTCATCTCACATTGCTGCAGTCCTTACACTTGGGGGTAGTCCGCTGTCCTCGGTCGGCCCGAATATCAAAGTATAAGGCTGACGTTGGTCAAGGCGCATTTGACTGACATCAGGACATCAGGGTACAAATGCGCATGACCGACGTCATATCCTCAGTCTTTTTTGCCGCATGGTCCGATGCAGAAGCAGCATTGCAAGTGCCGGTTGGCGTTCTGAAATTTTTCGATTTCGGAGTTTCAGACCGAGTCAAAGTTGGCTAAGTACCCGTTGGGAATATTTTAGTTTTTCTTGCCTCAGTGGTTTACCGGATGTCAGAAAAAGTAAATAATTGTATTTCTTGTGGGAAACAGATACCGCATAGAGATTATCATACTTTGTGTATTCCTTGTTTAGGGCCTGAGCACGACGTTGTTGGGTGTCGCTCTTGTGCTAGATTCAATAAGCGCACTATAAAGAGAAGGTTAGATTGTGCCAGGTTAGTCTTGAAGCGGTGCAATTATAAAATGCCGTCGGATGCTCCGACGCCCGCTTCTTCGAAGAAGCGCAAGGACAAAGCAGTTAAGCCTAGGCTAGAAGAACCGTCCGTACCGGACGCCGGTTCTTTAGAGGTGTCGGTGGAGCCAGTGGTTCCACCGGAGGTTTCTTTGGGATCCCAGGGAGACTTTGTTATTGCAGGATGTGGCCTCTCAGGAGGCAGGTCAGGCTGAAGGGGCTTCTCAGGTTACTGTACTCCCCTCCCTTCCTAGGGTGGTTAGGCCCTCTCCTTCTGTTTCCAAGGCTTCTCCCAGAGGCAGGCCAGGTTTAGCTTCAGTTGGTGTCACCCCTAGTTCTTCAGGAACTGTGCCCAAGAAGCATATGCTTAAAATGGCAGAAGATTTGATTACTTTGATTAGGGGTTCTTTGCCCCCTCCTGATAAGAGGCCTAGGGTGGAGCCTGAGCTTGGGAGTTTTGAGCAGGCTTCGGATGTTTCAGAGTCTTCGGCTGAAGACTTGCAGGAGTATTCTCCTTATTCTGATTCTGATGTGGATGATTCTACTCCTTCTGCTTCTCCTCCTGAGGATTTTTCTTTTTCAGAAACTCTTCATTCCATGAGGGAGCATTTTAAGTGGGAAGGTCAGGACTTCTCTGATTCCAGGAAAAGGCTTAGGGAATGTTTGTTTTTACCCCAGCATAGGCCTTTGGCTATACCTCCTGTTTTGGATGTGGTGGAAGATGTTTTTACAGAGGCTTCTCTTAATTCTGATTCTTTTCCTCCTGCTCCTGTTAAACCGGATAGGTATTACAGGGTGCCTGAAGCTCATAAGTATCTTTTTAAGAGTCCTAGGGCAGACCCAGAAACTGTTAGTCAGGGGCCTAAAGGTGTTAAGGCTTCTGTTGTCAAGAATCCGGTTCCTACAGATAAAGAGGCCAGGGCCTTGGATAGATGGGGAAAGAAAGTTTATACTTCTTCCACTCTAGCTATGAGGGCTTTGAATTGCCAGTTTCACATGTTGAAATACCAAAACTATCTCCTTTCACAATTGAAGTCTAAGGTTGATGCTCTGGCGGAAGGTATTGATTGTAAAGAGTTACAAGATTTAGTACATGTTTCTGAACAGGTGGGTAAGCATTCTTTGCAATGTGGTTTTGATGCTGTACAGGCCTCGTCTAGGGTGGCTGCCACTGGGTCAGTTCTTCGCAGGCACGCCTGGCTGAGGGATCAGAATTTATCTGACCATGTTAAAACAAGGATTTTAGATGCTCCTTTACAATCTGATGTGTTGTTTGGTTCTCCTGTTGAGGCAGTCTTAAAGAAAATGGAAGACAAGGCTAAGTCTATGCAGACTGTTAAAGATTTTTGCAGGTTCAGCCTCCAAAGTTTAGTAGAAATTGGCCTACTAAGGGGTGGGCGTATCCTTCTTATGATTCCCAGTCTAGGGGTAGATCTAGGCGTGGTAGGGGCAGAGCTCAGGGCTCTTTCAGGCCTAGAACAGGGAGTTCTCCTGCACAGTCTTCGGTGAGGGCAGGGGTCAGTCCTTTCGTAAACAGACCCAATGACCTACCTTTTCAGCTGCCAGAGCCTTCTCGTCTGGCAGCACCTTTGGGAGGAAGGTTGGCACTTTTCAAAGAAAATTGGAGTTTAATTACCCAAGACAGATGGGTATTGGATATCATACACCACGGTTACAGATTTTATTTCCATACCTTGCCTCCTTTCAAAGGCATGCCAGACGTTCCTCCTCAACAAAGAATAGAGGCTCACAAGCAAATTTCTCTGTTACTCCAAATAGGGGCCATACAGCCGGTCCCTATGCCAGAAGTGGGCCTAGGATTTTATTCTCGCCTGTTCCTAGTACCAAAGAAAGGGAACACGTGGAGACCAATTTTGGACTTATCTATCCTCAACACTTATCTGGACATTTCCAAGTTCAAAATGTTGACGTTACAGCAGCTTTTACCTCTGCTGGGCAAAGATCATTGGATGGTAACTTTGGATCTCAAGGAGGCTTATCTTCATGTTCCTATCAGACTGAGTTGCAGGAAGTATCTGCGTTTTCGAGCTGGGACTTCTCATTATCAGTTCTCTGCATTGCCCTTTGGCTTATCTACTGCGCCCAGAGTGTTCACGAAAGTTCTGGCTCCAGTGATAGCTTTCCTCAGGTTAAAAGGAATACAGATCTATCCTTATTTGGATGATTGCCTGATTCTGGCTCAAGGAAGGGACGAGCTTCTTCATCATTTGGATTATGTGATAGCAGTGCTAAGATGCCTGGGGTATTCTGTGAACGAAATAAAGTCCAGTCTAGTACCCTCTCAAGACATGTGCTTTCTGGGTGTGAGACTGAATACAGCATCCCAGATGGCCTTTTGACCCCGGACAAACAAAAGAATCTTTCCCTTTACTTTCATCAGTTGTCTCATCAGTCCAGGCTGACTGCAAGGACAGTCCTTCAAGCCTTGAGGTTCATGGCATCTTGTATTCTGGTGCTTCCCAATGCCAAACTGCATATGAGGAAGCTACAATGGTATCTCAAAATGTATGGACACAGCACTGCCAGGATTTGGACACTGTCATTCAAATAATACCTTGCATTCAAAAGGAATTGTTGTGGTGGGCTCAGGAATGTCACCTAAACAAGGGACTCTCTGTGACCCGGCCAGAGGCGAGTCAGATTCTAACGACAGATGCCTCAGACAAAGCTTGGGGAGCTCATCTGAATGGAAAGTGGATACAAGACAAGTGGCCTGCCAGACTACAACATCTACATATCAACTTGAAAGAGATGTTAGCAGTCCAGTTTGCATTAATAGCTTTCAAGGATTTACTTCTTCCAGGGCAGGTGTTGATTCTAACAGACAACACAACTGTCATGTGGTACATCAACAAGCAAGGCGGAACACATTCTTATCCTCTATGCAGGCAAGCAATGATCTTGTGGGAGACTGCTCTCAGTTTACAGCTAAATCTTCAGGCAAGGTTTCTGCCGGGAGCACAGAACTCCTTAGCAGATGTGTTGAGCAGACAAATTATGGATCCCCACGAGTGGAAATTGGATCCTCATGTATTTCAGAAATTGACAGTGTCATGGGGAACTCCAGACATAGATCTGTTCACTTCTCCACTAAACCATCAGCTGCCAAAGTTTTGCACAAAAAGGTTTCATCCCACAGCTTGGAAAGTGGATGCTCTTTCTTTCAATTGGAGCAATCTTCATGTGTATGCCTTTCCGCCTCTGCCTCTCCTCCCAAAGGTACTACTAAAGGTCAGACAAGACAAGCCAAGGATGATTTTGATAGCTCCAGATTGGCCTTGACAGCATTGGTACCCATTACTGAGAAGCCTGGTACGGAAGCCTCCATGGCCTTTGCCTTCGATTCCACACCTGTTGTCTCAGGAGGACAGTCATTTGCTCAATGTCAAGCTTCACTCTCTGCACCTAACAGCCTGGCATAGTCTGTTTTGAACCATAGTGGGCCTCCACTTCCACAGCAAGTTTTGAATGTTATTTTGGAAGCTAGAAGGCCTAGTACAAGGAAAGTGTACGCAGATAAATGGAAGAGATTTTTATTTTGGAGTGCAGCAAAGGATTTTGATGTTTCTGAGCCTAATTTAAGTGTGGCTCTTCAATATCTTACTGAGTTACTGGACAAAGGTTTGTCCTTCTCTTCTATTAAGGTTCATGCTGCAGCAATTTCGCTCACTATGATTGTGACCCACCATTGTTTTCTCATCCTTTGTTCAAGCAATTTCTTAGAGGGGCAAAGAATATAAGACCCCGAAGAGCTCCTACTCCTGCTTGGGATCTCAATTTTGTGTTGGAGAAACTCACTCTACAACCTTTTGAGCCTGCAGCTACTACTGAATTAAAGTTTTTATCATGGAAGACTGATTTTTGTTGGCTATTACCTCTGCAAGAAGGGTTTCTGAGTTGCAGGCCCTTATGGCGGTTGAGCCTTTCTTAATTTTCCATAAGGATAGGGTATCTTTACGTACTAATCCTTCCTTTATGCCTAAAGTGGTTTCTAGTGTGGCTTTAAACCAAACTATTCATTTGCCTACTTTTTATGCAAATCCCCAAAATAAAGGGGAAAAGATTTTGCACACTTTAGATGTACACAGGCAGTTGCGATATTATTTGGACAGAACTAAAGGGTTCAGGCAGTCTCAGCAGTTATTTGTTTCTTTTGCTTTGAGTTCTCAGGGCAAGCCTGTGTCTAAACAAACTATTTCTAAGTGGATTGGGTTTTGCATTGCCTTCTGTTATTCCCATCATGGCAAGGAGATTCCAGCTGGGATTAGGCCTCATTCCACTAGGGCTACTGCCACTTGACAGCTTTTTGAGGGGTGGCAACTAAGGATATTTTGGAGGCAGCTACTTGGAGTTCAGTGCATACTTTCTCTAGGCATTATCACCTACCACTTTACTCTAAATCCAGGGCTGGTTTTGCCACTGCTGTTTTGCAG
This sequence comes from Protopterus annectens, assembly GCF_019279795.1. Taxonomy (NCBI): domain Eukaryota; kingdom Metazoa; phylum Chordata; order Ceratodontiformes; family Protopteridae; genus Protopterus; species Protopterus annectens. Next base: position 471,355,266 of record NC_056725.1, read on the forward strand.
GGCATTTTGGCAGCTCCTGCTTCCTTATAGTTTGGCCATCCTCCCTTAACTCTGCTTTGGGATTCTACCCAAGTGTAAGGACTGCAGCAATGTGAGATGAAGAACATAGTACAGTTTTGTACCTACCATAAATGTAGATGTTCGAAGATCCACATTGCTGCAGTCCAATTTACTCCCTCCTTCCCTCTGTAGTTAGAGGCGGTTGTGTGGGTTGGGTTGTCAATATGATGTATATTGGATATATTGTACATATTTTTAGTGTTAGGATGGTTGGTTGTTTGTTTGCTGTCTTTTGGTTTTGACCTTTATTTTTAGGGTCTTCTGACATCTGGGGCAAGAAAAGACTGAGGATATGACGTCGGTCATGCGCATTTGTACCCTGACGTCCTGATGTCAGTCAAATGCGCCTTGACCGACGTCAGCCTTATACTTTGATATTCGGGCCGACCGAGGACAGCGGACTACCCCCAAGTGTAAGGACTGCAGCAATGTGGATCTTCGAACATCTGCATTTATGGTAGGTACAAAACTGTACTTTTTGTGGTGCAGAGTCTGAGTGATGGTTATGCATGGATATAGTTCTGTTTCATACTCCTTGAGATTCATTCCCTTAGTCTGTAGTTTTTACTCAGGGTCTTCACAAACTTATCTAAACTTTTATTACAGTGCTTTATTATAGAATACTTTAAAAATTATAAAATTCAAACAAGCAAATATTAAATGAAATGCATACCTTTCCTTTTCCTTCCATAAAGCCTTATAAAATGTCTACCTGTTGTGCAGGTGTTACAAGGTTTTGTTGAAAACCATGCTACCCCATCTCTAAGTAATGCACCAGTTTCAGTGGTGTCAGGAAACCGATGAAAAAAAGGCTGCCCGCACTACAGAGCCCTTTGGCTGCACACAAGTCATTAGCGTCCCTTTAGACAATTCCTTAATTACAATTCTCTATTTCATGTCGTTTGGTCAGTTTTCAGTCAATGTTACTAGTCTGAATGACTTGATAATGTCCTCTTAAATTCTACACCAGCTTCATGTGTGGCAGAGTGTCAAAACCTTTTTGGATTTATAGTATATCATAACCAATATACCCCATTGATCCAGTCATATAAGGATTTTTGACTCTGATGGTAATAACATCATTGTGCCAAGCCGTTAGCAAGTTGCAGACCATTATTATCTACAAATGTATGTATACCACAGAACTCTTCTCCATCACTTCATCAACGATGAGAATTAGGCCTGCTCTCTGGTAGTTGCTTGTCTCCATCTTGTGTCTCCTCTGCAATCACCCTTGCTCCTTTGGTACCACTCTTGGTTCAAGGAAAGCTATGCAACTTTGCCAGAGGCTGTGTAATCACTGTTAAATGTGGCAGCTTATCCACCCTCTTCTTGTAACTCTTTGTTATCCTGATTCCATTTTTCTCCTCTTCTTTGGTCATGGCTCCATGTTCAGCTCTTCTCATATCGACTTATACTTCCTTCTTATGCTGATACCCAGAATTCTCATTGTTTTGTTAAGACAGATGAAAATGTGTTTCCTTACTTGCACATGTTTCAACAGTGGAAAGCCAGTTGTCTTGCTGTACTCCTCAATAAGCATGCGCGTGTGTAAGCACACACACACACAAACTCTTTATGTGTATAGATGGATATACAAACATTTCCTTACCATCTGACAACCCTGTAATCAGCTGTTTCCTAGTTTTTTGTTTTTTTTTTATTCGGCATTGTTTACATATAACTGTATCTGCTTTAAAGTAATTCCTCTTTGGATATTCTTTGCATTTATGCCACACTCAAAGCTCTTCTTACCCTAATAAGCTACCTTGTTTCTTTGAATACATCCTTCCTCATGTCAGACCTCGCATTTTTTACTAAGTCCCCTTTTAATACACTATCTCATCAGTTTCAGTTGTACCACCCTGACACATCCTCTGTCAGCTGTTTGTTTGTCCAGTTGTACTTTTGTCCAGAACCTACTCAAAGATTCATAGTGGAACCTAATCCAAAACTATGTTCAGTGATAAGGAAGAGGTGAGGACATTGCCCACAGCCATTGTTGGACTCCTTTCTGAACCAGAACTTCTTCCAGATTTCTTTCTTTCTGTGCCCTAGCTGCTGGTACCTCCTTTACTACTAGACGAGTCAGGTTTCCCATTCCTATTACAGTATGTCCCTTTACTCGTTTCTTGATACTGCTGATTTTATCGAAGAGTTGTGAAGCTGTCACAACCCACTGAAATCACAGTGTGCCAGGGTGAGCTGCACTTCACATATCTGTCAACTCTAACTCCCAGTGTTAGTGAATTCCCTTCGGTTACTCTGTGACCATGGCATTATATATAAATATATATAGGGGTGTGGGATAAAGCCCCTGTTCTGGCTAATGTCATTCAGAAATGCAAAAATAATGAGAGGACAAAGGCCCAAAATCAGAGACAAATTTTCAACATTTCTCTTATAACCATAGAAAGCTGATATAATATTAGGTTTAGCATTAGCAAGCATCTTCTGAAGGTTATAAAGTCTGAAACTGAAATGTATGTCATTTTGTAACTTTAATCCTCAATGATTTGCCAGAAAACCACAAATTTTATGAGAAACAGACCAAAAATATGAATACAAAATCTGGGCATTCTGCAAAAATCTGGACAGTTGAGAGGTATGGAGGGTGTGTCCCTATAATTCAGATCTGTGAGAAAAATAGCACTTCTGTTGGTATCAGGCTGCAAATTGTTAAGTAGGGGTAGTAAGATGAGGATGCTCTTCAGTCCAGTACTGACCACTGACAGTTATTGTGTTTGTCTCACAATGATGTTAAAGCGCACATGATCTATGATATATTTTACTTCCATAGTCTTCTGTTTAACTGGTATGGACAGGGCAAATTGATTGCTTTTCCACATGAGTTTCCAACATAGCATATTGTATGTTACACCTATCATCCTGTGTTTGCCCTGGTTACACTGTACGACATTATGGGGTTTTGATATTACATTTAATTATTAATATGATACTTTCCAGGTACCTTTATATTCTACACTGCATTTCCATATGTTACAGATTTGACACAGTATTCATGCTGCTTGTGAAGCCCAGATTATATGGTTCCATTCTTCTTGTTTCATATTTGTAGCAGACCTCTGTGAAAAGAAACCTGCCATTTACAAATATATACGTAGGCACATAAATCAGTGTGTCTGGGTATACGTTTATAAATGGCAGGCTTTTTTTCTGGTTTGTACGTGGCTTCCTGGGTTTGTAACTCATAACTACTGAAGTGTTATTTGTACACATTCCATTCACTGCAGGTGATGTTAAATCAGTATTACAATTTACTATTGTATTGCCACATGTTATACACCTGTACAGATCACAAACGCACACAAATACAAAAGAAGCCCTCTGGCTTAGGCAGTGACTAACATGAGCCTCTGGACAGATGGGTGATACATTTTTCCTTCACAGCCTTATCATTTCAGGTAGGAGCCCAAAAGCACGGTTCAATTCATAAATTACAGCTAATATAATCCCTTCACTTCTATAATTCTAACACTGCCAAAGCAAACTCTTTATTTGTGTTTGTGTGAGCATAATTTAACCTTGATCACCATGTGTTGTATCCAGTGAAAGAGTTTGTTTTTAGGACATACTAGGTTTTAAAATGGAGATATCATATGCTTTCAGGATTTCTTGAATGTCTGCATAACTTACTTCTCATTTGCTAACAGGTATATAAGCTCAGGAGGGATATTATTAGTTGCCAGTTTTGTAGGCTTTTTAGGGACTGTTTGTGGTAAAAGTTTTCATGAGAAGTTAGATTTGGCAAAGAGAAGGTTAATATGACATAAATGAAAATACATATGATGTTATCTTGAACAGATATGACTGTGCATAGTGCAGTCTTCATAGCAGTCATCTTTGGCACTGAAGTTTGTGTAATCAACAAACAGAATTCATTTTGAAAGGAGATTTAAATATTTTATTGTATTCATAACCATCACAAAAACTAAGGATCCCATCACTGAGCCTTGAGGGGACTCACATGCTTCTGTCAGTGAAGTGGAAGCAGTAGATCTAACTTCAGTAATGCTTTGTGCAAATTAAATAGGATCGTACCTTAACTCTTTAAGTGAACAGATAATATCTTGGTATGTCACAATACTATGTGCCTTCAAAAAGGCTTTAAAAAGGGCCATATTTAACTCAGAAATGTTTAATATTTGATTCAACCTTTCAAGAAATGTCATGGTAGAAATTCCTATTTAAAACCCTCTTTGTAAAAATGAAGATTTTTTTTCGTAGTGAACTGTGATCTTTTCTCTAGAGGGCTTAGTATGTGAGTGAATCCTATACCCTGAAGCAAGGTACCAGCCTTGTCGTAGTGTGTATCTATACTTTAGAAGAAGAACTGATGGCATTTTTTCCTCAGATTTGTTTGCCCCACATAAAGGGGGTGTTGTGCCACTTTGTAGCCAGTAGTTATGTATTATATGTTTGATATCTCTGTTTTTGCACATTACTTTATGGTGAAGTTTGTATTGATTGTTTTTGTAGCAATTTATAGAGACATAATCTGGATGAAAACTCAATAAGAAAACAATTTAAAAAGCTTTTTGTGTTTTGTTTTTCCTGTCTGGTTTCTATACGTGTTACATGTCATTGAATAACATTTATCCACTCTTTAACAGATTGTCTGAGTTTACTCTGTGGTTTTACTATGCTCTGTACTGTGACAATTTTAGTTGATTTTCTGACTGCGCCCTCCCCTAAGCATGGTTTTGAATGTTCCCTTTCCTTTGATCAGACAGCAGGCAAGTAGCCATTTTCAAATGGGGTAAATGAAAGGTGAGATACTTAAGTTCATACAATCAAAATGTTTTTACAGTCAAAACAGGATAGTCGTATTGGCTGCAAAGAAAAATTGCTGCATCCCAGAATGACAGTATTAAACTTATGAGCCAACCTCAGTTTTTTGCTCTGATACCAGATTTTTCTGAATATAGGCCCAAATCATTTTTTTTCTTTATCAGTTCAAAGTGAAAAGTTTGTATGAGAAGCAATATCACTGTGGGCCCCTATTACTGTTTTTCCATTTCAGATCAGTGCATCAGATGTCATTTTAGGAGCATCTTTGTTACAAGACCTGGAGGAGGTTTGGACTTGTGTGCCAGCGCCACCTGCTTATGGTGGTGGAACAGTTATTTCACAATATATCCTACTACTGCTTAATGCTTTAAATATGTCTGCCACTTCTCTCATCAGTGCCCCCCAGTGTTTATAATGCCATTTTATTAAGTAAGGGCACTCTCGGCTGGTAAGCTCAATTCTTAAGTTGGTTTCTCTGGTTGGGGATTGTGGAGAGTGATGGAATTGGACATTGAATATATGTAGCCTGAGATGAAATGGGCACTGAATATATGCAGCCTGAGTAATCAGTTGTGAGGGCTTCCTATAACTAACATCGAAAGATTTAACTTATTCCACTTTTCAGCATCTATGCAGCTTCTACTGATTTCCTTTCATGAATTTGTGGAAGTATGCATATCACATTAGAGTATTTCTTTTGCACTAGCTAATAAACTGTAGTGTCAGGACTACAGCAGAATTCTATTAGCTGAAATAAGCTACTTTTACTGAAAAACTGTAATGCCAGAATGTAAAATAAATTACCGCTGACCAAAACATGTCAACAGTATTAAACTGATATAGCAGCAAAGCTGAAAAACCCAGCTGCTGTAGTTAAATAGTACCAGAGGCTTTGACAGTAGCAGTACAGCTAAACAACAGTAATGGGAAACATAAATTAATTGTACAGTAAATGGATTAGTACAAATGACCAATGTACTGCCCATGTAGCTGAACTTCCATACTGTGAAATGAATAGGACATCATAGAAATTAAAGTATCTCCATTAATGGACAAGTAGTTATATATTCTACCATCCTGAGTATGAGAAAGCCCTGTTTAACTCATAATTATTAATTTAGTGCAAGTAATTGCTTTGATGTGTTATTTCCTTTAGGGAGGGAGCATGGTTTTCTTGTTCAGTAGCTATACAGTGCTGATTTCTTCTGTTCTATGTATATTTTCCACCAGTGATCCAACCCTAGTGTGGCACTATTTTATGAGTCACTTTGTATGACTCAGATTTATATTCCGTTGATGAGGGAGATTTTTCCCCATTTTATTAGAACATTTTTTACTTAAATATTGTAGGTGCAGGATTACATTTGGCCAGTTATGTCCACATCATTGTTATCTAAAAGTGGGAATAGATTGCTCTATTTCATCTTTCTAGCATTATCATCTAAGTGACAATAGCTTAAATAATAAAACTGAATCAAATACATTTCTGCCTTGTTAAAACGGTGATTATGTTATACTTGTTTATTCTCACTTTATTTTTTTGTGTAGGCTATGCACGATATTTGTTTCTCTCCCTTGAAATGACGTAATTCTGCCTATGCCCTTATAATGACTTTTTTGAAGCTGCACACAGATGGAGTCATACCAAGTGTACAGGTTTCAGTAACTTCTTTTAGATTTTCTACTGCTGATGTCTGTTTTTCTGCATCCCAGTATTTACTAGTCTTCCTTATGCTATCTCTTTCTCTATCTATCTCTCTCGCATTGCTATGACCATTCCCAACTCCATTTCCTATTTTTTTTCACTTTTAAGTATGTTCTTCCTAGAGGGTTCCTATTGTGTGTTCAATAACTATATGTGTAAACATTTGACCTTTGAGAATTAAGGTGCGGTGACAAGCAAATATATACAAAGTTTGAATTTGATGTGTCTCAGTGCAACTCTTTTCCAGACCTACCATAGTGTCAGTTATGGAAACATTGACAATGAGAACTGACTGCTGTGGTATTCAACCTTTCACTATCCATTATTACTTTCTGTGTTTCCTGTTGCCTTGTCAGTGGTCGTCCCATGTTGTTTATGTCTAATATGTTTAATGTTACAATGTGAAGTAAAATAGACAAAATACATAAACCTTTAAAATGCTGCAGTGCAAGTCAAAGTAAGCAAAGTACATGCCTAAGCTCAGTACCTATCAACTTGAGCAGAATAATTTAATTCACAAGTGCGCACACACACACGCACGTGCGCACACACACACACACTCACACACACACACACACACACACACTTTATTTTTATGTTTGTTAACTAGGTAGGTGGGATAGTCCTTGGACCTTTTTCAACCAAGAACTGTGTGTAATGATGCACAGTTTTTATATGCTGTTTATGTAGAATGTTTACAAATATGTCATTAGTATGGAACAACATACTCCTGTTTCAGTTATATGCATTCTAGTTATATTAGTATTGCAAAACATTCTAAATAATGTGAAATGATCCTCTATTCAATATATTCTAGAGATATATCATTGGAAAATGTCTGAAATGCATTGTAGTGTACTGGTTACATGCATACATACACACCAAAGTTTTTTTTGCAAATGTACAGAGTTAAGATCGAACGTCTGGATTATTTTTAAAAAGTATGGTTAGAATATTGAAAGACATTGATTATTGGAGCATGACTGTTTTAGCATTTATTAATAAAACATGAGTGTTTGATGACTTAAGGTGTTCACTAGTGTTTTTTTTTTCTTAACACTAATCTGCAATATTTCTGAGGTTAGAGAGATGATAGTTGCAGTTTGCTAGAAGCACTATAATGAATGTCCTCTCACCTTGGAGAGTGGCTGAGGCAGGGGAGATACAGACTAAGGGCATTGCTTTCTTGATTACTTAGAACAGGGAAAGGATTTGATTGCGGGATGTTTTTGAGGGAAGGGCAGAAAGTAAGGAAACAAGTAGGGCAGCGTGTACAGTAATTGGGAGTCAGTTTGTTTTCTGAAGAGTTAGACAATGACATTTAACTTGGGAGGCTAGGATAATAAATCTGCATATTGCATTCCCTGTTGTTTGGAGTCAGCTGATGATGTAAAAGAGCAGAAGGAGATAAACAGCAAAGCATATTCTGTTCCGGGAATGAACACATTTGTTCATTGATTAAGCTTTTTTTGACTTAAGAAGTAAGGCAGTTTGAGTCTGTGTAGAGGCTTCTGAATTGAAAGTATATGTTTGTGCTGCATTTGAGTGTTAAAATGGAGTGTAGTTTTAGTCCAAGCCTCTTGTATTGGTCTACAGGGTTTATTGGTTCCTTTTGGGAGTCTCTGTTTGAAGAGGGTTCGTTTTTTACAGTTTTTGATGTATCCCAAAGTACATAGTAGTGGTTTGGAAGCATTAAGTGTGAGTATGTTTGTTAGCCACTTATAGAGAGTTTTGAAACCTTTTTATATTGCCATTTTAAGTATTTTAAAGGAGGGCCTTATCTGTAGGATTATGTCATCTACAGACATTGCAGTATTTGAAGAAGGAATAATTGAGCTTATGTTTTTGATAAGTAACAAAAATCTGTGGTGATTTTGCCTAACTGGACTATTAATGTTCTTCATCTGTAGTGATTTTGCCTGCCTGGACAATTTGCCATCTAGTTGCGGAACCAGAGTAATGTGTAATTATTAAAAAAACAAGTGATGTAAATTTATTTAGTAAAGGCTTGTGGTTTATGCTGTCAAACACTGCGCATATATAATTTATAAAAATAGCTACTGTCAAATGGCCTCTTTTACATGAAGAGTAAGTTTTGTAACTGAGTAGCAAAAATACTCTAGGTTTACAATAGCTGTTTTGGACAGTTAGACTGAGCACTATTTTAATCAGTCAGACTGAGGAAATATGCTTTACCAAGATACAGGTCTTAAAAGGTACTATATCAGTTGCATAGAAGTACATCGTATCATGCTACTATTCAACAAACGTGGAATTTCATAGTGAGGAAAACAGTGATAACTATTACAGGAACTGTATACCTAACATCTGCGTATAGTAAATACAGTAAAGATACAGAGGTACACTAATTGAATAAAACTTTTGACTTTTAACAGTTAATGCTTAACACAGTTATACGCTGCTACTTTATTGAGAATGTTGAGATTTTATAACTGATGTATACATGCTTCAGATATGACTGCATTACTATTATGAAATATTGAAAAGTATACTTTATAGTTGGATATATCTGTGACGATGTGAGGTATTGCCAGCTATGCCAGGAGAAGAGGCTAGTGGATGTGTAACATATGCCAGCAAGCTAGCTGGAATTTTGTAAAGAATTATGTTATTTGTATATAAAACTGATTTGTACAGATGCTTTTGCTGAAAAATGTATTTGTAAAGCTGCTTGTATTAAAAATGTACGAAGAGTGTGCCCTGCTGGACAGGAAAAGAAATATACATGCATTATTTTAACTGCTTAAATACATATATTTTAACAGGGGATACTGGAAGAGAAGAGATTAATCTCAATCCACCTGACTTTGAAAAATAGTAGCAAATTAAATAACTTAATTTAGGCCATAAAGATTGCATGCTACAGTTTTGATTGCAGCCAAAGACCAAATGTCTGGGAAAGCGAGCACTAGGAGACCTTCTGCATTGTCTTTGCAGTAAACTAATTGCTACTCTGGAAGGGTGGAGGTTTGAAATTGTTTTATGACTTCCAGGAACTACAACAAATCTTAGCAAGGCTCTCTATGTATGTATTATTGACACATATGTGCTAAATCCTGACAGCTTCTAGCTGGGGGGCTAGTATGGGAACCAGAAGTCAGATGACCAAATGTATGTGATATTCTGTAATCTAGGATAAAACTGATGTTTAACTCTATATGAGACTGAAGTCTCATGGAATTCTGTTTTTGGAACCTGACAAAGAAGAATAACTCAACTACTTTATCTTGCCTTCCTCTAGTAAGTAACCAGAGGATAATACTTCTTTAGATCAGTCAGGAAAATATAGTGAGATTAGTTAAGTACTGTTTTTCTGTATCTGTGTGAATCTATTCGCCCATGTTATTTTAATATTTCCTGTGATTGAAACTCTAATGTTTATTGTAAGTAGGTATTTAGTATTTTCATGCTCTTTTATTATTTATTATTAAATATATTTAAACTTTTCACTGTGGCTGGTCCTTTAGAGAATATTTTAACCTTTGAGAGTACTTATATTTATCCAGTGACACTATGGCCACTCCTGAAAGCCTTACTGCACTAGTCAAAATACTACCATCTGTATTAGTATTAATTTCACTCAGTATAATTGGATACCCTTGCAAGAGCCTTAGACTAGCTGGCTTTTGAGTGTCTGGTGGTGGTGTAACTTCCTTATAGCCTGGGCAGAAGGAGGCCTAGCTAGCAAATCTGTACCAGCCTTTCCCAGGCATGTGGGTGTGCGTGTGTGTGTGTGTGTGTGTGTGTGTGTGTGTGTGTGTGTGTGTGTGTGTGTGTGTGTGTGTGTGTGTGTGTCAGCTGCTTGGAGCAGGGACATGAAGCACTAGTTTCATAGAGAGGGTGCTGGAGGTCTCAGCTTGGATAAGCAGCTGAGAACTCAACCCTACAGCTGTGCCAATGGTAAGTCTTATTGGGGATCTGAAGAGAGAGAGAACCCAGTCCCCAGACTGACTGTGTTCCTTGTATGCTCTTAAGGAAATTGTGCTTGATGCAGAGAGCTGCATCTGGAAATACTGGATTTATCCATTTTTGTTCCAAGTGAACATCCCTCTCCATTGTCAGTGGTGAGGATTCAGGCTCCTTAATTTCTGGTCCAGAGTGGGGATGTCACAATGCCTATAGATTTATACGTCTGGGCAGAAATGTACTCACATAGACAGCACATTACTCATTTAACAATGACTTTGTATTTGTATATTGTATAGATATTTGGCAGAAGTATTTAGGGGAGGATGCATATGATTTATGTGAAGTGGCTGTTATGAGGGAGTGCTTAAAATAGGGAGGGCGTGAAATAACACCTAAGAAGATAGGCTGACTATATATGTGCTAGTGTCATAATAAGAAATTTGGTGCCCATCTTTAGAAATGCAAGTAGTAAACTGGGTTACTTTTGATGTTCAATTTAAGATTTTTTTCCATACAGCTTTAGTGGTGATCTCTCTAACATATAAAGGTGGCACGATGGCAGAATCTGAAGGGAATTAGGTGTGGTTGAGGTTTGACAGGATGTGGGGTAGGTGTTTGTAATAGGTACAGTGATGTCAGAGAGTGTGAGACTGATGTTAGTACTGTAAAGATGGCTAGAGGTTTTTGAATTTGTGTGTGTCTGAATATGTAAGTTTTCATGTGGTGTAAAATCTTTTCTTGTTGAAGCAATATCCTCTATTTTCTACAATTTTAGCCAGGGCTGAAATGAGGATGTTTGTAGATTATGTAAGTGGAAGGACTTAACTTTTTTATTTCTAGTTTGCAGCCATTTGCTAGAACAAGGGAAGAGATATGACCTTTTATATTTTGTGTAGATTTCCACAGATCCCAGATTTTGTCTTATTTTTTTTAAGAATTTTTAGTAGAGGGAATAAGCCAAGATCAATTTTGTCCATTTGTATATATTTGTTTTACTTTAGGGGGAGTTCATTGCAAGGATGCAGCTAGGCACACAAAGTATACTCATGTGAGTACTTATTTCTGAGCAAGGGAATGTTTACAGCTGTCTAAACTATTGTCTACTGTACAGAAACAAAACATGGTTTAATTTCATTAATATTGCTCTAAAAAAAGCTTTTTTATACTTATAAGTGACAACCGGCAAAATTGTGTCTGTTTCCAAAGTATGCAGGGGCACATTTTGAGGACTGAATTAATTTTTTAAAAAGATTTTCTGGCCACTCACCTGCTATGCATTGTTGTAGTGAGTGAGTAAAAGATCTGAGGAGCTACTATCAGATTATTTGTTTGATGACTGGGTGCCATTGCAAGTTACTCAGATAGTACTGCATTCTGCTTGGATTCTGATATGATTCTCATTTCATTTATTACTGGGTTGTGTGTGGACTTTGGATGAAAAGGTCACTTATACTGGAAAGTGTTCATTGAGGTTATTGGCCAAGCAGGATATTTTCTTTACTTGGGGGATTTTTATTATAAAAAGATCCAGGAGGAACTCTTTGCCTGTCAGGGGTTAAGTCTGGAAGATGTAATCAAGTGGGTGAGGTTGTATTGAGATAAGAATCTGCTGATTTGATTCCCTGACAAAGCATTTCATCTGAAGCTGCCTAAGATAAGGATTTAATTTTTGTTGTATAGCTTTAGAATGTCAGTCATTGCTGACTGAAATATTATAATGGAAGCTGGAGGGGGGGGGTGATATGTGTACAGCTGACAACAGTAATTCTAAATGTGAGCTTATTGTTATTGATGCCAAAATCCATTTAAGATCATCTTTAGGGATGGGGACATTATATTCAATAAAGGGGTCTATATCACTTCGATGAAACGGCAGAAGTTCGAACACCATATGTTCGAATTTCTAACCTCGAAGTGCAAAACCATTGAAGGCTTAGAATAGCGATTTTTTTTCCCCAAGGAAAAAAATTGCTGTTACAAAAAACACACATACAACACAAGCACACCATAAAAACAGCAATCCACACACATACACTTAAAATTATACATCTAACCCTAAACAAAACTGTACATACACTACTATCTATCCACTTACCTTAACCCAAACCCTAACCCTAAGGTCCGTCACTATCGCACACTCACCTGACCCGCACTCGAACCTTAACTTACCTATCCCGCCATAACTTAAAGTCTGTCATTATCGCACACCAACCTCACCTGCGCCCTAACACTAACTCACCTAACCCGCGCCCTAACCCTAACGTCTGCACAATCGCACACTTACCTGAACCCAACCCGTAACTTTCCACCACAGTGCTGAAAATAGCAAAGCCACAGAAATGGTCCACCAAATTCTTTCCCTGGGAAAGAATTTGGTGTTCCGCTGCTTCCCGAAAATCAGTTTTCGAACTTCACAGTTCAAACATATGGTGTTTGAACTGCTGAAGTTTCGACAAACTGATAGGAACCCGCAATAAAGGAAGCAGTAATTGTTGATTACGCAGGAAGATGTGGAAATTGTCATGAGCAGATACAGTAATAGTTTTAGTCATGTTCTGCTTATTGTTAGGATGGCTGGTTTATTTAAATTATCCATTCTTAAGTAATATCTAGCTTGTTCATAATACTCTGGGCATTATCATAGCATAACTTAAGGACTTTATTTTTAGTGCAGCATATAGTTGTGTTTTGCTGCTTTCCTGTTGTTTGTTAAAGGTGATTTGTATAGCAAGTATTGGAAGCTAAAGCGTGTATGCCCAGATTTATAGGAAGATAACTTGGGTTTGGTATGGAGGTTATGTTTAGATTAACTTTAGTGAGGATTTGAGGTGAGGTTTATGGTGGGTGAGTATTATTGTTGCAATGGTGGTTGGTATTAAATTGGGCTGTAGGGATAGCTAGGGGAATGGATAGGAGTACAGGATAGTCTAAGATTAGGATTAA